>NW_026284060.1:0-5566 GCF_023373465.1 Oncorhynchus keta
TTTTAATGGGATTTATTTAAAGAGTGTAGGGTTTCAGAGGTTTTAATGGGGTTTATTTAAGGGGTCAGTCTCAGAGGTTTTTAATAGGATTTATTTAAAGAGGTAGGGTTTCAGAGGTTTTAATGGGATTTATTTAGAGGTAGGGTTTCATAGGTCTTTATGGTGTTTATTTAAAGGGGCTTGGGTTTCAGAGGTTTTTAATAGGATTCTATTTAAAGAGGTAGGGTTTCAGGAGGTTTTAATGGGATTTCATTTAAAGAGAGCTGGGTCTCATAGGTTTTTATGGGGTTTCATTTAAAGGGGTTGGGCTTCAGAGGTTTTTAATAGGATTTTATTTAAAGAGGTAGGGTTTCAGAGGCTTTAATGGGATTTATTTAAAGAGGTTGGGTCTCATAGGTTTTTATGGGGGCTTTATTTAAAGGGGCTGGGTCTCAGAGGCTTTTAATAGGATTTATTTAAAGAGGTAGGGTCTCAGAGGTTTTTATGGGCTTATTTAAAGGGGCTGGGTTCTCAGAGGTTTTTAATAGGATTTATTTAAAGAGGTAGGGTTTCAGAGGTTTTAATGGGACTTATTTAAAGAGGTTGGGTTTCATAGGTTTTTATGGGGCTTATTTAAAGGGGTTGGGTCTCAGAGGCTCTTTAATAGGATTTATTTAAAGAGGTAGGGCTTCAGAGGTCTTTAATGGGACTTATTTAAAGAGGTTGGGCTCTCATAGGCTTTTATAGGGGTTTATTTAAAGGGGTTGGGTCTCAGAGGCTTTTAATAGGATTTATTTAAAGAGGTAGGGTCTCAGAGGTCTTTACTGGGGTTTATTTTAAAGGGTTGGGTTTCAGAGGTTTTTAATAGGATTTATTTAAAGAGGTAGGGTTTCAGAGGTTTTTATGGGGTTTATTTAAAGAGGTGGGGTTTCAGAGGTTTTTAATGGGGTTTATTTAAAGGGGCTGGGTTTCAGAGGTTTTCGGAAGACGTTTGCCTGTTAGGGGAAACTTGGTTCCACCATTGGTGCGCCAGGACAGAGAAGAGCTTTGACTGTGGTAAGCAATAGCTGCCTTCCCATCGGGAGGGCCAAGACACCAGAAGTGTCAGAACAGAGTGCTGGGGTGTCAGGTTAAGGTGTTGGGTTTGGGAATAGCCTGAAGGTAGAGGAGAGGCAGTTCCCCTTGCTGCTCCGGTAGGCAAGTACCAGGGTATTGAAGACGATAAGACGATAAGAAAACAATTAAAAACGTTTCTGTGTTCTAAGTGTTTATGCAGATTATAATAACTTTGACAAAACACTAGTTTACCTGTACAGTCAGAAAATATTTCAGAAATGTTCCTCTTTCAAAGTATTTATGCAGATTCAAAGAGATCAGTCTATATTTGACAATGCAACACGGACGATCTGACATAAATGTACCCGTTGAGATTCTGTGGAAGATGACGGGGATCGGGTCTCTGGTTACTAGAACTTCATCCTCGTTTTCAGAGTTTGACACGTATGTGTTGTCTGTGTTGAAGAAAGAAAGTAAAAAACATTCATCAATAAACAGACCTTACACACGATACCTGGTATGGGGCAACCGGTGGGTTATCAATGACAGACATTACACACGATACCTGGTATGGGGCAACCGGTGGGTTATCAATGACAGACATTACACACGATACCTGGTATGGGGCAACCGTGGGTTATCAATGACAGACATTACACACGATACCTGGTATGGGGCAACCGGTGGGTTATCAATGACAGACATTACACACGATACCTGGTATGGGGCAACCGTGGTTATCAATGACAGACTTTACACACGATACCTGGTATGGGGCAACCGGTGGGTTATCAATGACAGACATTACACACGATACCTGGTATGGGGCAACCGTGGGTTATCAATGACAGACATTACACACGATACCTGGTATGGGGCAACTGGTGGGTTATCAATGACAGACATTACACACGATACCTGGTATGGGGCAACCGGTGGGTTATCAATGACAGACATTACACACGATACCTGGTATGGGGCAACCGGTGGGTTATCAATGACAGACATTACACACGATACCTGGTATGGGGCAACCGGTGGGTTATCAATGACAGATTATATACATGATACCTGGCATAGAGCAACCACTACCCGTAGTTGACCTTTCAACTCAGACAGTTCCACTGACTAGACCCACTACTCGTAGCTGACCTTTCAACTCAGACAGTTCCACTGACTAGACCCACTACCCGTAGTTGACCTTTCAACTCAGACAGTTCCACTGACTAGACCCACTACCCGTAGTTGACCTTTCAACTCAGACAGTTCCACTGACTAGACCCACTACCCGTAGTTGACCTTTCAACTCAGACAGTTCCACTGACTAGACCCACTACCCGTAGTTCACCTTTCAACTCAGACAGTTCCACTGACTAGACCCACTTCCCGTAATTCACCTTTCAACTCAGACAGTTCCACTGACTAGACCCACTACCCGTAGTTCACCTTTCAACTCAGACAGTTCCACTGACTCAGACCCACTACCCGTAGTTGACCTTTCAACTCAGACAGTTCCACTGACTAGACCCACTACCCGTAGTTGACCTTTCAACTCAGACAGTTCCACTGACTAGACCCACTACCCGTAATTCACCTTTCAACTCAGACAGTTCCACTGACTAGACCCACTACCCGTAGTTGACCTTTCAACTCAGACAGTTCCACTGACTAGACCCACTTCCAGTAGTTGACCTTTCAACTCAGACAGTTAAACTGACTAGACCCATTACCCGTAGTTAACCTTTCAACTCAGACAGTTCCACTGACTAGACCCACTACCCGTAGTTCACCTTTCAACTCAGACAGTTCCACTGACTAGACCCACTACCCGTAGTTGACCTTTCAACTCAGACAGTTCCACTGACTAGACCCACTTCCCGTAGTTGACCTTTCAACTCAGACAGTTGTAAGTAATTCATCTTTCATGGATATTACGTTCCATTGCGTGACACATCCCAAAGCAGCCTTCTCCTCATATCACGGTGACATAATGTGAGATATATGACATAATGTGAGATATATGACATAATGTAGAGATATATTACATAATGTGAGATATATGACATAATGTGACATAATGTCTCATAATATGATATAATGTGACATAATGTGAGATATGACATAATGTGACATAATGTCTCATAATATGACAAAATGTGACATAATGTCTCATAATATGACAATGTGAGATATGACATAATGTGAGATATATGACAATGTGAGATATATGACAATGTGACATATCTCATAATATGACAAAATGTGACATAATGTCTTATAATATGACATAATGTGAGATATGACATAATGTGAGATATATGACATAATGTGAGATATATGACATAATGTGACATAATGTCTCATAATATGACATAATGTGACATAATGTCTCATAATATGACATAATGTGAGATATGACATAATGTGAGATATATGACATAATGTGACATAATGTCTCATAATATGACAAAATGTGACAATGTCTCATAATATAACATAATGTGAGATATGACATAATGTGACAATGTCTCATAATATGACAAAATGTGACATAATGTCTCATAATATGACATAATGTGAGATATGACATAATGTGAGATATGACATAATGTGAGATATATGATATAATGTGACATAATGTCTCATAATATGACATAATGTGAGATAATGTCTCATAATATGACATAATGTCTCATAATATGACAATGTCTCATAATATGACATAATGTCTCATAATATGACATAAAGTCTCATAATGTGACATAATGTCTCATAATGTGACATAATGTCTCATAACATGACAGAATGTGACATAATGTCTCATAATATGACATAATATGACATAATGTCTCATTGACTGAATAAGAATACGGGGCTCGCTGACAGTCCCACTTAGCGGAGAAAGAATCCATATGGTTTCAGAATCTACGGCGTTATGACCATGACCTCATTGGCAGTCTGCGAACCTGAATCACTCTAGGCCTGAGGTCACAGGGGTCATTAGACTAAAGTAGTAGATGATGGCTTGCAAGATATTTACAGTGGAGACACACGGAGAGAGAAGTCATGTCAGTGATGAAATGGCGCGGTCCTTACCTGGGTAGTCGTCAGAGACGTGCACAGAGTAGGACACCCTGGAGGAGAATGAAGAAATACATTAAAAACATGATTATTCAAATACTAATCAATAATTCAGTCAATAAATCCAATGTCTTTAATAAACCTGTATTACATCAACAGTTGTGGTAAAGTGACAGAAAAAAAGCAGGTGTGTCCAGTAGCTGTCAGTAACTACCAGTAGTTATAGTAAATGGAAAATACATTATCGTTGTGACCTGATCAATACATCAATAAGATCTTAATGAACCAGACGGTGTACATTTACAGTTTCTCAGTTCCCAGTTGACTCAACACTGGGAGCCGGTGAAACTGGCAGGCTAAGCGGCTCTGCGTGGCTCACTAGATAGCAGCGGGCTAGTCAATTTCATATGTTAAAATTACGGAACTTGCCGATAACTTCATTCACACACGACTTTACACATCCTAGTTAAAAGTACGGGTTCACAAACAGGTTTACCCGTGGGTGCCTCCCAGAATAACTTGAGAGTGTTTATGAGCAACAGCAGACCCAATTAGCATGATTCTGGTGTCGGCTCAATCAAACTCCCAATCTACTAAATGAGTTCTCTCTCCCAGCAGTAGGAGGGCTTTGAGCGATAGGCTCTGTCACAAATTACATCCTATTCTCCTACTTAGTGCACTACTTTTGACTAGGGCCCATGAGGTTCTAATCAAAAAGTAGGGCACTATTTGTGACACAGTCATGGGATCCAACACAATGGCTGAGCCAGCAAAGGAACAGAAAAGTCGAACCATATGCAGTATTTTTAGCATGTAGGCTACAATAGAAGTCTGTCTGCAAGTTTGTACCAGGGGCAGAGTTCTTGAGAACTAAGAAAAAGCATCCTTAAAAAGGTGTGAGTTTCAACCAGGGGTGCTCAGAAAACCTCAAATCATCAAACAGGAAAATGGCCCAAACCCAGGTGAATGATTAAAATACTCATTATTCAAATAAGACTTCACAAATGACTGGCAAGACTGTGTCATAACAGACCACATTGTAAAGTCAAGGTGTCCCTGTGAGAATGGGAGGGGCAATATATTCAGTAATGTGTCCCTGTGAGAATGGGAGGGGCAATGTATTCAGTAATGTGTCCCTGTGAGAATGGGAGGGGCAATATATTCAGTAATGTGTCCCTGTGAGAATGGGAGGGGCAATATATTTAGTAATGTGTCCCTGTGAGAATGGGAGGGGCAATATATTCAGTAATGTGTCCGTGTGAGAATGGCAGGGGCAATATATTCAGTAATGTGTCCCTGTGAGAATGGGAGGGGCAATATATTCAGTAATGTGTCCCTGTGAGAATGGGAGGGGCAATATATTCAGTAATGTGTCCCTGTGAGAATGGGAGGGGCAATATATTCAGTAATGTGTCCCTGTGAGAATGGGAGGGAAATATATTCAGTAATG
>NW_026284061.1:0-8175 GCF_023373465.1 Oncorhynchus keta
AGAGAGAGAGAGAGAGAGAGGAGTCAGTGGATGTTTGGAGAGAGAGAGGAGTCAGTGGATTTTCAAAGAGAGAGAGAGGAGTCAGTGGATGTTCAGAGAGAGAGAGAGGAGTCAGTGGATGTTCAGAGTGAGAGAGAGATGAGTCAGAGGATGTTCAGAGAGAGAGAGAGGAGTCAGTGGATGTTTGGAGAGAGAGAGAGGAGTCAGTGGATGTTCAGAGAGAGAGAGAGGAGTCAGTGGATGTTCAGAGAGAGAGAGGAGTCAGTGGATTTTCAGAGAGAGAGAGAGAGGTTCAGTGGATGTTCAGAGAGAGAGAGGAGTCAGTGGATGTTCAGAGAGAGAGAGGAGTCAGTGGATGTTCAGAGAGAGAGAGAGGAGTCAGTGGATGTTCAGAGAGAGAGAGAGAGTCAGTGGATGTTCGGAGAGAGAGAGGAGTCAGTGGATGTTCAGAGAGAGAGAGGAGTCAGTGGACGTTCAGCGTGAGAGAGAGATGAGTAAGTGGATGTTCAGAGAGAGAGAGGAGTCAGTGGATGTTCAGAGTGAGAGAGAGGAGTCAGTGGATGTTCAGAGAGAGAGAGAGGAGTCAGTGGATGTTCAGGAGAGAGAGATGAGTCAGTGGATGTTCAGAGAGAGAGAGAGAGGAGTCAGTGGATGTTCAGAGAGAGAGAGAGGAGTCAGTGGATGTTCGGAGAGAGAGAGAGGGATGAGAGAGAGAGGAGTCAGTGGATGTTCAGAGAGAGAGAGGAGTCAGTGGATGTTCAGAGAGAGAGAGAGGAGTCAGTGGATGTTCAGAGAGAGAGAGAGGGTCAGAGAGAGAGAGGAGTCAGTGGATGTTCAGAGAGAGAGGAGTCAGTGGATGTTCAGAGAGAGAGAGAGGAGTCAGTGGATGTTTGGAGAGAGAGAGAGGAGTCAGTGGATGTTCAGAGGAGAGAGAGAGGAGTCAGTGGATGTTCAGAGAGAGAGAGGAGTCAGTGGATTTTCAGAGAGAGAGAGAGAGGAGTCAGTGGATGTTGAGAGAGAGAGGAGTCAGTGGATGTTCGAGAGAGAGAGAGGAGTCAGTGGATGTTCAGAGAGAGAGAGAGGAGTCAGTGGATGTTCAGAGAGAGAGAGATGAGTCAGTGGATGTTTGGAGAGAGAGAGGAGTCAGTGGATGTTCAGAGAGAGAGAGAGAGTGGATGTTCAGAGAGAGAGAGGAGTCAGTGGATGTTCGAGAGAGAGAGGAGTCAGTGGATTTCAGAGAGAGAGAGGAGAGGGATGTCAGTGGGATGTTCAGAGAGAGAGAGAGGAGTCAGTGGATGTTCAGAGAGAGAGAGAGATGAGTCAGTGGATGTTCAGAGAGAGAGAGAGATGAGTCAGTGGATGTTCGAGAGAGAGAGAGGAGTCAGTGGATGTTCAGAGTGAGAGAGAGGAGTCAGTGGATGTTCAGAAGAGAGAGGAGTCAGTGGATGTTCAGAGAGAGAGAGAGGAGTCAGAGGATGTTCAGAGAGAGAGAGGAGTCAGTGGATGTTTGGAGAGAGAGAGAGGAGTCAGTGGATGTTCAGAGAGAGAGAGAGGAGTCAGTGGATGTTCAGAGAGAGAGAGGAGTCAGTGGATGTTCAGAGAGAGAGGAGTCAGTGGATGTTCAGAGAGAGAGAGAGGAGTCAGTGGATGTTCAGAGAGAGAGAGATGAGTCAGTGGATGTTTGGAGAGAGAGAGGAGTCAGTGGATTTTCAGAGAGAGAGGAGAGAGAGAGAGAGAGAGGAGTCAGTGGATGTTTGGAGAGAGAGAGGAGTCAGTGGATTTTCAGAGAGAGAGAGAGGAGTCAGTGGATGTTCAGAGAGAGAGAGAGGAGTCAGTGGATGTTCAGAGTGAGAGAGAGATGAGTCAGAGGATGTTCAGAGAGAGAGAGAGGAGTCAGTGGAT
Organism: Oncorhynchus keta; assembly: GCF_023373465.1. NCBI lineage: Eukaryota > Metazoa > Chordata > Actinopteri > Salmoniformes > Salmonidae > Oncorhynchus > Oncorhynchus keta. The sequence goes on from NW_026284061.1 coordinate 1,903, forward strand.
GTTTGGAGAGAGAGAGAGGAGTCAGTGGATGTTCAGAGAGAGAGAGAGAGGAGTCAGTGGATGTTCGGAGAGAGAGAGGAGTCAGTGGATTTTCAGAGAGAGAGAGAGAGGATTCAGTGGATGTTCAGAGAGAGAGGAGTCAGTGGATGTTCAGAGAGAGAGAGAGGAGTCAGTGGATGTTCAGAGAGAGAGAGAGGAGTCAGTGGATGTTCAGAGAGAGAGAGATGAGTCAGTGGATGTTTGGAGAGAGAGAGGAGTCAGTGGATTTTCAGAGAGAGAGAGAGAGAGAGAGAGAGAGGAGTCAGTGGATGTTTGGAGAGAGAGAGGAGTCAGTGGATGTTCAGAGAGAGAGAGAGGAGTCAGTGGATGTTCAGAGAGAGAGATGAGTCAGTGGATGTTCAGAGAGAGAGAGAGGAGTCAGTGGATGTTCGGAGAGAGAGAGGAGTCAGTGGATGTTTCAGAGAGAGAGAGAGGAGTCAGTGGATGTTCAGAGAGAGAGAGGAGTCAGTGGATGTTCAGAGAGAGAGAGAGGAGTCAGTGGATGTTCAGAGAGAGAGAGAGGAGTCAGTGGATGTTCAGAGAGAGAGAGATGAGTCAGTGGATGTTTGGAGAGAGAGAGGAGTCAGTGGATTTTCAGAGAGAGAGAGAGAGAGAGAGAGAGAGAGGAGTCAGTGGATGTTTGGAGAGAGAGAGGAGTCAGTGGATGTTCAGAGAGAGAGAGAGGAGTCAGTGGATGTTCAGAGTGAGAGAGAGAGATGAGTCAGTGGATGTTCAGAGAGAGAGAGAGGAGTCAGTGGATGTTTGGAGAGAGAGAGAGGAGTCAGTGGATGTTCAGAGTGAGAGAGAGGAGTCAGTGGATGTTCAGAGAGAGAGAGGAGTCAGTGGATGTTCAGAGAGAGAGAGAGGAGTCAGAGGATGTTCAGAGAGAGAGATGAGTCAGTGGATGTTTGGAGAGAGAGAGGAGTCAGTGGATTTTCAGAGAGAGAGAGAGAGAGAGAGAGAGGAGTCAGTGGATTTTCAGAGAGAGAGAGAGAGGTGTCAGTGGATGTTCGGAGAGAGAGAGAGAGGAGTCAGTGGATGTTCAGAGTGAGAGAGGAGTCAGTGGATGTTCAGAAGAAAGTCAATGGATATTCAGAAAGAATAAATCAATGGATATTTAGGAAGAAGAAAGTCAGTGGATTTTCAGAAAGAAAGTCAGTGGATGTTGGAGAAGTCAGTAGTTTTCAAAAGAGAGATGAGTCAGAGGATATTCAAGAGAGAGAGAAGGAGTCAGTGGATGTTTGGAGAGAGAGAGAGGAGTCAGTGGATGTTCAGAGATGAGAGAGAGGAGTCAGTGGATGTTCGGAGAAGAGAGGAGTCAGTGGATTTTCAGAGAGAGGCGTCACTGGATGTTAGAGAGAGAGAGAGGAGTCAGTGGATGTTCAGAGAGATGAGTCAGTGGATGTTTGAGAGAGAGAGAGGAGTCAGTGGATTTTCAGAGAGAGAGGAGTCAGTGGATTTTCAGAGAGAGAGAGAGAGAGAGGAGTCAGTGGATGTTTGGAGAGAGAGAGGAGTCAGTGGATTTTCAAAGAGAGAGAGAGGAGTCAGTGGATGTTCAGAGAGAGAGAGAGGAGTCAGTGGATGTTCAGAGTGAGAGAGAGATGAGTCAGAGGATGTTCAGAGAGAGAGAGAGGAGTCAGTGGATGTTTGGAGAGAGAGAGAGGAGTCAGTGGATGTTCAGAGAGAGAGAGAGGAGTCAGTGGATGTTCAGAGAGAGAGAGAGGAGTCAGTGGATGTTCAGAGAGAGAGAGTCATGGATGTTCAGAGAGAGATGTGAGTCAGTGGATGTTCAGAGAGAGAGAGAGGAGTCAGTGGATGTTCTGGTGGAGAGAGAGAGGAGTCAGTGGATAGAGAGATAGATATAGAGAGAGAGAGAGAGTCAGTGGATGTCTGGAGAGAGAGAGGAGTCAGTGGATTTTCAAAGAGAGAGAGAGAGTCAGTGGATTTCAGAGAGAGAGAGAGAGGTGTCAGTGGATGTTCGGAGAGAGAGAGGAGTCAGTGGATGTTCAGGAGTGAGAGATGAGCTAGTGGATGTTCAGGAGTGAGAGAGAGACAGAGTGAGATGGATGTTTGGAGAGAGAGAGAGAGAGGAGTCAGTGGATGTTCATGGATTTTTGGAGAGAGAGAGTGGAGTCAGTGGATTTTGGAGGTGAGAGAGAGATGAGTCAGTGGATGTTCAGAGAGAGAGATGAGTCAGTGGATGTCAGAGAGAGAGAGAGAGGTGTCAGTGGATGTTCAGAGTGAGAGAGGAGATGAGTCAGAGGATGTTCAGAGAGAGACAGAGGAGTCAGTGGATGTTTGGAGAGAGAGAGGAGTCAGGATTTTCAGAGAGAGAGAGAGAGAGGATTCAGTGGATTTCAGAGAGAGAGGAGTCAGTGGATTTTCAGAGAGAGGAGTCAGTGGATGTTCAAAGAGAGAGAGAGATGAGTCAGTGGATTTTCAGAGAGAGAGGAGTCAGTGATTTTCAGAGAGAGAGAGGAGTCAGTGGATTTTTGGAGAGAGAGAGAGGAGTCAGTGGATGTTTGGAGAGAGAGAGGAGTCAGTGGATTTTCAAAGAGAGAGAGAGATGAGTCAGTGGATGTTCAGAGAGAGAGAGGAGGAGTCGGTGGATGTTCAGAGGAGAGGAGTCAGTGGATTTTCAGAGAGAGAGAGAGAGATGAGTCAGGAGGATGTCCGAGGATGTTCAGAGAGAGACAGAGAGTCAGTGGATGTTTGGAGAGAGAGAGAGGAGTCAGTGGATTTTCAGAGAGAGAGAGAGAGAGGAGTCAGTGGATGTTCGGGAGAGAGAGAGGAGTCAGTGGATTTTCAAAGAGAGAGAGAGAGAGGATTCAGTGGATGTTCAGGAGAGAGGAGTCAGATTTTCAGAGAGAGAGAGAGGGGGATGTTCAGAGAGAGAGGAGTCAGTGGATGTCAGAGAGGAGTCAGATGTTCAGAGAGAGAGAGAGGAGTCAGTGGATGTTCAGAGAGAGAGAGATGAGTCAGTGGATGTTTGGAGAGAGAGGAGTCAGTGGATTTTCAGAGAGAGAGAGAGAGAGAGAGAGAGAGAGGAGTCAGTGGATGTTTGGAGAGAGAGAGGAGTCAGTGGATTTTCAAAGAGAGAGAGAGGAGTCATGGATGTTCAGAGAGAGAGAGAGGAGTCAGTGGATGTTCAGAGGAGAGAGATGAGTCAGAGGATGTTCAGAGAGAGAGAGAGGAGCTAGTGGATGTTTGAGAGAGAGAGAGGAGTCAGTGGATGTTCAGAGTGAGAGAGAGAGTCAGTGGATGTTCAGAGTGAGAGAGGAGTCAGTGGATGTTCAGAGAGAGAGAGAGGAGTCAGAGGATGTTCAGAGAGAGAGATGAGTCAGTGGATGTTTGGAGAGAGAGAGGAGTCAGTGGATTTTCAGAGAGAGAGAGAGAGAGGTGTCAGTGGATGCTCGAGAGAGAGAGAGAGTGGAGTCAGTGGATGTTCAGAGGAGAGAGGAGTCAGTGGATGTTCAGGAGAGAGAGATGAGTAAGTGGATGTTCAGAGAGAGAGAGGAGTCAGTGGATGTTCAGAGTGAGAGAGAGGAGTCAGTGGATGTTCAGAGAGGAGAGAGAGTGAGTCAGTGGATGTCTAGGAGAGAGAGATGAGTCAGTGGATGTTCAGAGAGAGAGAGAGAGAGGATTCAGTGGATGTTCAGAGAGAGAGAGGAGTCAGTGGATGTTCAGAGAGAGAGGAGTCAGTGGATGTTCAGAGAGAGAGAGAGGAGTCAGTGGATGTTCAGAGAGAGAGAGATGAGTCAGTGGATGTTTGGAGAGAGAGAGGAGTCAGTGGATTTTCAGAGAGAGAGAGAGAGGAGTCAGTGGATGTTTGGAGAGAGAGAGGAGTCAGTGGATTTTCAAAGAGAGAGAGAGGAGTCAGTGGATGTTCAGAGAGAGAGAGAGGAGTCAGTGGATTTTCAGAGAGAGAGAGAGAGAGGAGTCAGTGGATTTACAAAGAGAGAGAGAGAGGAGTCAGTGGATTTTCAAAGAGAGAGGAGCCAGTGGATTTTTTCAGTGGAGTTCAGAGAGAGAGGAGTCAGTGGATTTTCAGAGAGAGGAGTCAGTGGATGTTCAGAGAGAGAGAGAGGAGTCAGTGGATGTTCAGAGAGAGAGATGAGTCAGTGGATGTTTGGAGAGAGAGAGGAGTCAGTGGATTTCCAAAGAGAGAGAGAGGAGAGAGGAGTCAGATGTGAGAGAGAGAGGATTTAGTGGATGTTCAGAGAGAGAGAGGAGTCAGTGGATGTTCAGAGAGAGAGAGAGGAGTCAGTGGATGTTCAGAGTGAGAGAGAGATGAGTCAGAGGATGTTCAGAGAGAGAGAGAGGAGTCAGTGGATGTTTGGAGAGAGAGAGAGGAGTCAGTGGATGTTCAGAGTGAGAGAGAGGAGTCAGTGGATGTTCAGAGTGAGAGAGGAGTCAGTGGATGTTCAGAGAGAGAGAGAGGAGTCAGAGGATGTTCAGAGAGAGAGATGAGTCAGTGGATGTTTGGAGAGAGAGAGGAGTCAGTGGATTTTCAGAGAGAGAGAGAGAGAGAGAGGTGTCAGTGGATGTTCGGAGAGAGAGAGAGAGGAGTCAGTGGATGTTCAGAGTGAGAGAGGAGTCAGTGGATGTTCAGAGTGAGAGAGAGATGAGTAAGTGGATGTTCAGAGAGAGAGAGGAGTCAGTGGATGTTCAGAGTGAGAGAGAGGAGTCAGTGGATGTTCAGAATGAGAGAGGAGTCAGTGGATGTTCAGAGAGAGAGAGAGGAGTCAGTGGATGTTCAGAGAGAGAGATGAGTCAGTGGGTGTTCAGAGAGAGAGAGAGAGAGAGGAGTCAGTGGATGTTTGGAGAGAGAGAGGAGTCAGTGGATTTTCAAAGAGAGAGAGAGGAGTCAGTGGATGTTCAGAGAGAGAGGAGTCAGTGGATGTTCAGAGTGAGAGAGAGATGAGTCAGAGGATGTTCAGAGAGAGACAGAGGAGTCAGTGGATGTTTAGAGAGAGAGAGAGAGAGAGAGGAGTCAGTGGATTTCCAAAGAGAGAGAGAGAAGAGTCAGTGGATTTTCAGAGAGAGGAGTCAATGGATTTTCAAAGAGTGAGAGAGGAGTCAATGGATTTTCAGAGTGAGAGAGAGGAGTCAGTGGATGTTCAGAGTGAGAGAGAGTCAGTGGAGTCAGAGGAGAGAGAGATTCAGCTGTGTGGATTTCCCAAAGAGAGAGAGAGAGAAGAGTCAGTGGATTTTCAGAGAGAGGAGTCAATGGAGTCAGAGGAAGAGGAGTCAATGGATTTTCAGAGGAGAGAGAGAGGAGTCAGTGGATGTTCAGAGAGAGAGAGAGGAGTCATGGATGTTCAGAGAGAGAGGAGCAGTGGATGTTCAGAGAGAGAGAGAGGAGTCAGTTTTCAGAGAGAGAGAGGATGAGTCAATGGATGTTTGGAGAGAGAGAGGAGTCAGTGGATTTTCAGGAGAGAGAGAGAGAGGAGTCAGTGGATGTTTCAGAGAGAGAGGAGTCAGTGGATTTTCAAAGAGAGAGAGAGGAGTCAGTGGATGTTTGAGAGAGAGGAGTCAGTGGATGTTCAGAGTGAGAGAGATGAGTCAGAGGATGTTCAGAGAGAGAGAGAGGAGTCATGGATGTTTGGAGAGAGAGAGAGAGGAGTCAGTGGATGTCTAGAGTGAGAGAGAGGAGTCAGTGGATGTTCAGAGTGAGAGAGGAGTCAGTGGATGTTCAGAGAGAGAGAGAGGAGTCAGAGGATGTTCAGAGAGAGAGAGGAGTCAGTGGATGTTCAGAGAGAGAGAGAGGAGTCAGTGGATGTTCAGAGAGAGAGAGATGAGTCAGTGGATGTTTGGAGAGAGAGAGGAGTCAGTGGATGTTCAGAGTGAGAGAGGAGTCAGTGGATGTTCAGAGTGAGAGAGAGATGAGTAAGTGGATGTTCAGAGAGAGAGAGGAGTCAGTGGATGTTCAGAGTGAGAGAGAGGAGTCAGTGGATGTTCAGAGAGAGAGAGGAGTCAGTGGATGTTCAGAGAGAGAGATGAGTCAGTGGATGTTCAGAGAGAGAGAGAGAGGTGTCAGTGGATGTTCAGAGAGAGAGAGAGAGGAGTCAGTGGATGTTCGGAGAGAGAGAGGAGTCAGTGGATTTTCAGAGAGAGAGAGAGAGGATTCAGTGGATGTTCAGAGAGAGAGGAGTCAGTGGATGTTCAGAGAGAGAGGAGTCAGTGGATGTTCAGAGAGAGAGAGATGAGTCAGTGGATGTTTGGAGAGAGAGA
>NW_026284062.1:0-7154 GCF_023373465.1 Oncorhynchus keta
ATGGAACGGGCTGTCTCCGGGAGGAAGAGCAGCTCCGTCTTGCCGAGGTTCAGCTTGAGGTGGTGATCCGTCATCCACACTGATATGTCTGCCAGACATGCAGAGATGTGATTCGCCACCTGGTCATCAGAAGGGGAAAGGAGAAGATTAATTGTGTGTCGTCTGCATAGCAATGATAGGAGAGACCATGTGAGGTTATGACAGAGCCAAGTGACTTGGTGTATAGCGAGAATAGGAGAGGGCCTAGAACAGAGCCCTGGGGACACCAGTGGTGAGAGCGCGTGGTGAGGAGACAGATTCTCGCCACGCCACCTGGTAGGAGCGACCTGTCAGGCAGGACGCAATCCAAGCGTGGGCCGCGCCGGAGATGCCCAACTCGGAGAGGGTGGAGAGGAGGATCTGATGGTTCACAGTATCGAAGGCAGCCGATAGGTCTAGAAGGATGAGAGCAGAGGAGAGAGTTAGCTTTAGCAGTGCGGGAGCGCCTCCGTGATGCAGAGAAGAGCAGTCTCAGTTGAATGACTAGTCTTGAAACCTGACTGATTTGGATCAAGAAGGTCATTCTGAGAGAGATAGCGGTAGAGCTGGCCAAGGACGGCACGTTCAAAGAGTTTTGGAGAGAAAAGAAAGAAGGGATACTGGTCTGTAGTTGTTGACTTCGGAGGGGATCGAGTGTAGGTTTTTTCAGAAGGGGTGCAACTCTCGCTCTCTTGAAGACGGAAGGGGCGTAGCCAGCGGTCAGGGATGAGTTGATGAGCGAGGTGAGGTAGAGGGGAGAAGGTCTCCGGAAATGGTCTGGAGAAGAGAGGAGGGGATAGGGTCAAGCGGGCAGGTTGTTGGGGCCGGCCGTCACAAGACGCAAGATTTCATCTGGAGAGAGAGGGAGAAAGAGGTCAGAGCACAGGGTAGGGCAGTGTGAGCAGAACCAGCGGTGTCGATTGACTTAGCAAACGAGGATCGGATGTCGTCGACCTTCTTTTCAAAATGGTTGACGAAGTCATCTGCAGAGAGGGAGGAGGGGGGGGGGAGGAGGATTCAGGAGGGAGGAGAAGGTGGCAAAGAGCTTCCTAGGGTTAGAGGCAGATGCTTGGAATTTAGAGTGGTAGAAAGTGGCTTTAGCAGCAGAGACAGAGGAGGAAAATGTAGAGAGGAGGGAGTGAAAGGATGCCAGGTCCGCAGGGAGGCGAGTTTTCCTCCATTTCCGCTCGGCTGCCCGGAGACCATCTGTAGACCATCTCCATGTGGACCATCTGTAGACCATCTCCATGTGGACCATCTGTAGACCATCTCCATGTGGACCATCTGTAGACCATCTGTAGACCATCTCCATGTGGACCATCTGTAGACCATCTGTAGACCATCTCCACGTGGACCATCTGTACTATCCAAAATAAAGTGCGACCATAATTTCATTATTTTACATGACTTCAATTAGACATTATTCTGCCAACCATGTAAAACATCCTAATTAGCACCAAGTAGTGGATAGAGACAAAGAGAAAGAGCGAAAAAAGGAAGAGAGAGAGATGAGAGACAGATTTGAGAGAGAGATTTGAGAGAGAGATTAAAGAGAGATAGATTAGATAGAGAAAGAGAGAGAGAACGAGAGAGAGGGGGGCAAGAGAGAGAGGGGGTTGGAGAGCGAGAGAGAGAGAGACAGAGAGAGAGGGTGGTTGGAGAGAGAGAGAGAGAGAGAGGGGGTTGGAGAGCGAGAGAGTGGTTTGGAGAGAGGCAGACAGAGAGAGAGGGAGAGAGGGGGAGGGAGAGGGAGAGAGAGAGGGGTTGGAGGGAGAGAGAGGGGGTTGGAGGGAGAGAGTGGTTTGGAGAGAGGCAGACAGAGAGAGAGGGAGAAAGAGAGAGGGGATGGAGAGGGAGAGAGGGGTTGAAGAGAGAGGGGGTTGGAGAGAGAGGGAGAGCGACAGGGGAGGGGAGGGAGAGAAAGAGGGGTTGGAGAGAGAGGGAGGGAGGATGACAGGGGAGGGAGGGAGAGAAGAGGGGTTATTGAGAGAGAGGGAGAGCGACAGGGGAGGGGAGAGAGAGGGGGTTGGAGAGAGAGGGAGAGCGACAGGGGGAGGGGAGGGGAGAGAGAGAGAGAGAGGGAGAGTGACAGGGGGAGGGGAGGGGAGAGAGAGGGGGTTGGCGAGAGAGGGAGAGTGACAGGGGAGGGGAGGGAGAGAAGAGGGAGAGGGAGAGCGACAGGGGGAGGGAAGAGAGAAAGGGGGTTGGAGAGAGAAAGGCCTCTGCATAAGACTCTTACCCACTCTTTTCCATGTATATCAGCAGAAAACAGTAAATGTCACCAGCTCCTCCTGTTAATTACCAAAAACAATGTATTCTGAGGCAGAGCCTGTCAGATACATGTTGCTCTTTAGGGAAAAAATATAAAACATAATGTAGTTAAATTGATTATTTTATGTATTTTTGTAATTACAAAACCCTAATGGTTTTCTGTTTTTAATTCACTTTTGTTCCGTTATGATGTTTTGATGTTTGGTTGCTGCAGGGCTGTAGAGAATACCTGTGTTTATTATGGTTTTAATGGACATTGCTTCTGTTTTATCGCTCTGGCTCCAAGTCTACATTATCCACCTCCTCATCCTCCCTCCTCCTGCTCCCTCCTCACTCCCTCCTCCTTCTCCCTCCTCCCTCCTCCCTCCTGCTCCCTCCTCCCTCCCTCCTCCTTCTCCCTCCTCCCTCCTCCCTCCTGCTCCCTCCTCCTTCTCCCTCCTCCCTCCCTCCTCCTGCTCCCTCCTCCCTCCCTCCTCCTTCTCCCTCCTCCCTCCTCCTGCTCCCTCCTCCCTCCCTCCTCCTTCTCCCTCCTCCCTCCTCCCCCTCCCTCCTCCTTCTCCCTCCTCCCTCCTCCCTCCTCCCCCTCCCTCCTCCCTCCTCCTTCTCCCTCCTCCCTCCTCCCTCCCTCCTCCTTCTCACTCCTCCCTCCTGCTCCCTCCTCCTGCTCCCTCCTCCTGCTCCATCCTCCTCCCTCCTCCCTCCCTCCTCCCTCCTCCTGCTCCCTTCTCCCTCCTCCCTCCTCGCTTTACCTCCTCCCCCTTCCTCCTCCATCCTCCCTCTCCCCTCGTCCCTTCCTTCTCCCTCCACCCTCCTGCTCCCTCCTCCTGCTCCCTCCTCCTGCTCCATCCTCCCTCCCTCCTCCCTCCTCCTGCTCCCTTCTCCCTCCTCCCTCCTCGCTTTACCTCCTCCCTCCATCCTCCTGCTCCATCCTCCCTCCTCCTCCTCGCTCCTCCTCCTCTCTCCTCCCTCTTCGCTTTACCTCCTCCCCCTTCCTCCTCCCTCCTCCCTCGTCCCTTCCTCCTCCCCCTTCCTGCTCCCTCCTCCCTCCACCTCCTCCTGCTCCCTCCTCACTCCCTCCTCCTCCTCACTCCTCCTCCTCCCTCCTCCCTCCTCAACATTAACCAGCCCCAGTCAAAGAAGCCTTACTTAATTATAACCTTTATTTATCTACTTGATTGTGTGTGTGTATGTGTGTGTTTGCACGCACGCACGACCCCACACACTCACACATCATCATTCTCCGACAGTCTCGTGTTCAGTGTTGGGGAGTAGGGAACTACATGTTGTGCAACTTGCGATTTCACTACAGTTAGCAGTAGCTTGGTGGTAGTTGAACTAAGTTCAGATCTTGGTAATGTTTTCAGTAGTTAATGACTTCTTTGCCATGTAGATGACATCTGAAACTACCTATATAATGGAAGTAGACCAGAATTTCCTTAGTTTAAGTTTTTAGAGATATCAATCCAAAGCATCTGCCAGTGTCACACTTCCTTATCTGTGGTGAAAGGTGGCGTAGCTAGAGTGGGTGTTTGTCAGACCATGAGACATCTGTGGTGAAATGTGGCGTAGCTAGAGTGGTGTTTGTTAGACCATGAGACATCTGTGGTGAAAGGTGGCAGAGCTAGAGTGGTGTTTGTTAGACCATGAGACATCTGTGGTGAAAGGTGGCGTAGCTAGAGTGGGTGTTTGTCAGACCATGAGACATCTGTGGTGAAAGGTGGCAGAGCTAGAGTGGTGTTTGTTAGACCATGAGACATCTGTGGTGAAAGGTGGCAGAGCTAGAGTGGTGTTTGTCAGACCATGAGACATCTGTGGTGAAAGGTGGCAGAGCTAGAGTGGTGTTTGTCAGACCATGAGACATCTGTGGTGAAAGGTGGCAGAGCTAGAGTGGTGTTTGTCAGACCATGAGACATCTGTGGTGAAAGGTGGCAGAGCTAGAGTGGTGTTTGTCAGACCATGAGACATCTGGGGTGAAAGGTGGCAGAGCTAGAGTGGTGTTTGTCAGACCATGAGACATCTGTGGTGAAAGGTGGCGTAGCTAGAGCGGGTGTTTGTCAGACCATGAGACATCTGTGGTGAAAGGTGGCAGAGCTAGAGTGGTGTTTGTCAGACCATGAGACATCTGTGGTGAAAGGTGGCAGAGCTAGAGTGGTGTTTGTCAGACCATGAGACATCTGTGGTGAAAGGTGGCGTAGCTAGAGTGGGTGTTTGTCAGACCATGAGACATCTGTGGTGAAAGGTGGCGGAGCTAGAGTGGTGTTTGTCAGACCATGAGACATCTGGGGTGAAAGGTGGAAGAGCTAGAGTGGTGTTTGTCAGACCATGAGACATCTGTGGTGAAAGGTGGCAGAGCTAGAGTGGTGTTTGTCAGACCATGAGACATCTGTGGTGAAAGGTGGCAGAGCTAGAGTGGTGTTTGTCAGACCATCCCGAAAAAAATTGGTCTTCTCAAGAAAACGTCTGGAGCGTCCGAACAGTTTGTCGTAGAACTACTATGACAACTCTTTGGAAAGGCGAGACGCTCACAAACTCAATGGGGTTCTCCGTTTTAGTCCATGACCCATCTGAAGGTAACTGATACCGGTTTCGAAAAACAAGTGGAAGTTTGAAAGTAAGTTTTGCACCTACCCCCAAAAAAAGCAGTTAAATATGTGTAAAAAATATATGTATATATTTCCTGATTGATTTTTTATATATTTCAGAGACTGAGGACAGACACTTATCATGAATTTGAAGGAAGGACTGTCCTATTCGCCATGTATAAATCTGTTATTCAATGCATTCTATGGCCTTTAGTATTAACAGCCAAAATGTATATTTTTTCAAATATTTTTTATATATATTTTATTCATGTATAAATAAATTACTAATCACTTCGCGATCCAACGTTTTGTGACTTTGCAGGTCTGATGAGCCACGATTTTCAGACTCTAATGTTCAGGATAACTAGGTCATAAATAAAGGCCTTCATGAAATGTACAGTATATGATGTGGTCATTAAAGGGTTTCTTTTAAACACATTCACTTAGGCCAGGGTCTCCTAAACTTGTCCTGGGGCCTCCCTGAGGACACGTTTTGGTTTTTGCCCGAGATCTACACACCTGATTCAAATAACCAACTCATCGTCAAGCTTTGATTATTTGTCCACTGTACTAAAAACCAAAACTTACACCCAGCTAGGGCCCCGGCACCAGACCTATGACTTAAGCAGTCACTTGCAGAACTGGAAGTTATTGAATGGAACAAGGATCTCTCTGTCACTAACAAACACAGTCAAGGGTGTCAGGATTTGGCCAGGATTGTTCAGGTTTTGGCCACTAGATGCCACCATTGTGCTTTTTTGACCCTTTTGCTTTTCCCTTGTTCTAGTTATTAGTTGCACCTGTGCCTCATTTCCCTTGAATGTATTTAAACCCTTAGTGTTCCTCAGTACTTTGCTCATTTCCAACCCCAACCCCAACCCCAACCCCATCCCCAGCCCCACCCCCAGCCCCAGCCCCATCCCCATCCCCAGCCCCAGCCCCAGCCCCAGCCCCATCCCCATCCCCAGCCCCACCCCCAGCCCCAGCCCCATCCCCATCCCCATCCCCAGCCCCAGCCCCAGCCCCAGCCCCAGCCCCAGCCCCAGCCCCAGCCCCAGCCCCAGCCCCACCCCAGCCCCAGCCCCAGCCCCAGCCCCAGCCCCACCCCCCATCCCCAGCCCCAGCCCCAGCCCCATCCCCACCCCCAGCCCCAGCCCCACCCCATCCCCACCCCCATCCCCAGCCCCAGCCCCATCCCCAGCCCCAGCCCCACCCCCATCCCCAGCCCCAGCCCCAGCCCCAGCCCCACCCCCAGCCCCAGCCCCAGCCCCAGCCCCAGCCCCAGCCCCAGTCATGCTGTGAACTTTAGTTTCTCTAGTTGGATTTTCTTGAGGTACTCTGGTTTTGTTCTTGTTTATTTCTGATGATTCTTTTGAGGTTTGTTTTTTCCCCCTGCTGTTCTTTCCTTGTGTCTTGGAGGATATACATTTTTTCTCTTGGAATTACTTTTGACATTGTGGATTTATATTTTTGCCTGAAGATTTTTTTTCTTTATTAAATCACCGTCTCTAGTACTGCTGTCTGCCTCATCTTCTGGGTTCTGCCGACTATTAGTGGCACAGTTTACTAAGTGACTGTTTCTCACACCGGAGACCCGAGTTTGTAACCGGGACCTGACAATGGGGTGGATATTGCTCATATTCAGTTTAAAGGCATGCTGGGAAATATGAAAATACAGCTTTGAATCCCTACAGTGTTAAAACCTAAACGACCAGTGCTGAATAAATGTGTTTGTGTGTTTAAAAAGTGTTACATCGAAATAATCATGTTCTGGTATTTACAATCTAAACACAGTTTTTTTTTATGTTAAATGTCTTGATGTGTTTATAAAGTGTTCCAGAAAATAGTGTAGTTATGTATGCAGAGCCTAAATACTTGGTTTAACAGTGTGGAAGTAGGTCTTTATTACTGATTAACAGTTCTTACACACTTCATAGACACTCTTATTGACAAGATGGGTACAGCGATGGGTACAGTGAGAGTGGGATCTGTCCTTACATACATAATTGTGATGATGATGATCCAACTCCCACCACTACACTTTTCAACCACCATATCCACCACTACCACTCACTAGCGTCCCCTCCACCTCTCGTTGTCTGCACACTCTGAAGCCCCGTATTCCACTGGCACTTAAAAATTCCGGCCACATTTTGAGCTCGAATGGAATTCTCAAGTCGAGGGAAACCCGGGATTCACAACTGGTGCCAGCTCGATTAAAATTCAGGCCACTGGCGCCATTACTCTGCAAACTGTGAGCTGATCACTGCTGGATGTTTAGCT
>NW_026284063.1:0-8790 GCF_023373465.1 Oncorhynchus keta
TGTCTCATCTGTCCCATCTGTCCCATCTGTCCAATCTGTCCAATCTGTCCTATATGTCCTATCTGTCCTATCTATTGTATCTGTCCTATATGTCCTATATGTCCTATATGTCCTATCTATCCTATCTGTCCCATCTGTCCCATCTGTCCCATCTGTCCAATCTGTCCAATCTGTCCCATCTGTCCAATCTGTCCTATGTGTCCTATGTGTCCTATGTGTCCTATGTGTCCTATGTGTCCTATGTGTCCTATGTGTCCTATGTGTCCTATGTGTCCTATCTAATCACATGTTATTTGTCGCATGGACCAAATACAACAGGTGTAGTAGACCTCACAGTGAAATGCTGAATACAACAGGTGTAGTAGACCTCACAGTGAAATGCTGAATACAACAGGTGTAGTAGACCTCACAGTGAAATGCTGAATACAACAGGTGTAGTAGACCTCACAGTGAAATGCTGAATACAACAGGTGTAGTAGACCTGACAGTGAAATGCTGAATACAACAGGTGTAGTAGACCTTACAGTGAAATGCTGAATACAACAGGTGTAGTAGACCTTACAGTGAAATGCTGAATACAACAGGTGTAGTAGACCTCACAGTGAAATGCTGAATACAACAGGTGTAGTAGACCTCACAGTGAAATGCTGAATACAACAGGTGTAGTAGACCTGACAGTGAAATGCTGAATACAACAGGTGTAGTAGACCTTACAGTGAAATGCTGAATACAACAGGTGTAGTAGACCTCACAGTGAAATGCTGAATACAACAGGTGTAGTAGACCTCACAGTGAAATGCTGAATACAACAGGTGTAGTAGACCTCACAGTGAAATGCTGAATACAACAGGTGTAGTAGACCTTACAGTGAAATGCTGAATACAACAGGTGTAGTAGACCTCACAGTGAAATGCTGAATACAACAGGTGTAGTAGACCTTACAGTGAAATGCTGAATACAACAGGTGTAGTAGACCTTACAGTGAAATGCTGAATACAACAGGTGTAGTAGACCTTACAGTGAAATGCTGAATACAACAGGTGTAGTAGACCTTACAGTGAAATGCTGAATACAACAGGTGTAGTAGACCTTACAGTGAAATGCTGAATACAACAGGTGTAGTAGACCTCACAGTGAAATGCTGAATACAACAGGTGTAGTAGACCTTACAGTGAAATGCTGAATACAACAGGTATAGTAGACCTCACAGTGAAATGCTGAATACAACAGGTGTAGTAGACCTCACAGTGAAATGCTGAATACAACAGGTGTAGTAGACCTTACAGTGAAATGCTGAATACAACAGGTATAGTAGACCTCACAGTGAAATGCTGAATACAACAGGTGTAGTAGACCTCACAGTGAAATGCTGAATACAACAGGTGTAGTAGACCTCACAGTGAAATGCTGAATACAACAGGTGTAGTAGACCTCACAGTGAAATGCTGAATACAACAGGTGTAGTAGACCTCACAGTGAAATGCTGAATACAACAGGTGTAGTAGACCTCACAGTGAAATGCTGAATACAACAGGTGCAGGTAGACCTCACAGTGAAATGCTGAATACAACAGGTGTAGTAGACCTCACAGTGAAATGCTGAATACAACAGGTGTAGTAGACCTCACAGTGAAATGCTGAATACAACAGGTGTAGTAGACTCAGTGAAATGCTGAATACAACAGTAGTAGACTCACAGTGAAATGCTGAACTAAACAGGTGTAGTAGACCTGACAGTGAAATGCTGAATAAGCAACAGGTGTAGTAGACCTCACAGGGAAATGGCTGGAATACAACAGTAGTGACCTACAGTGAAATGCTGAATAATAACAGGTGTAGGTAATTCACAGTGAAATGCTGAATGATAACAGGAAATACAGACTACAGTGAAATGCTGAATAGACAACAGGCGGTGTAGACCTTGTGAAATGCTGAATACAACAGGTGTAGTAGACCTGACAGTGAAATGCTGAATACAACAGGTGTAGTAGACCTGACAGTGAAATGCTGAATACAACAGGTGTAGTAGGACCCTTACAGTGAAATGCTGAATACAACAGGTGTAGTAGACCTTACAGTGAAATGATGAATACAACAGGTGTAGGTAGACCTCACAGAAATGCTGAATACAACAGGTGTAGTAGACCTTACAGTGAAATGCTGAATACAACAGGTGTAGTAGACCTCACAGTGAAATGCTGAATACAACAGGTGTAGTAGTAGACCTTACAGTGAAATGCTGAATACAACAGGTGTAGTAGACCTTACAGTGAAATGCTGAATAACAGGTGTAGTAGACCCTACAGTGAAATGCTGAGTACAACAGGTGTAGTAGACCTTACAGTGAAATGCTGAATACAACAGGGTAGTAGACCTCACAGTGAAATGCTGAATACAACAGGTGTAGTAGACCTCACAGTGAAATGCTGAATACAACAGGTGTAGTAGACCTACAGTGAAATGCTGAATACAACAGGTGTAGTAGACCTCACAGTGAAATGCTGAATACAACAGGTGTAGTAGACCTTACAGTGAAATGCTGAATACAACAGGTGTAGTAGGACCTCACAGTGAAATGCTGAATACAACAGGTGTAGTAGACCTTACAGTGAAATGCTGAATACAACAGGTGTAGTAGACTCACAGTGAAATGCTGAATACAACAGGTGTAGTAGACCTTACAGTGAAATGCTGAATACAACAGGTGTAGTAGACCTTTTTTTACAGTGAAATGCTGAATACAACAGGTGTAGTAGACCTTACAGTGAAATGCTGAATACAACAGGTGTAGTAGACTTACAGTGAAATGCTGAATACAACAGGTGTAGTAGACCTTACAGTGAAATGCTGAATACAACAGGTGTAGTAGACCTCACAGTGAAATGCTGAATACAACAGGTGTAGTAGACCTTACAGTGAAATGCTGAATACAACAGGTGTGGTAGACCTCACAATGAAATGCTGAATACAACAGGTGTAGTAGACCTGACAGGGAAATGCTGAATACAACAGGTGTAGTAGACCTGACAGTGAAAATGTTGAATACAACAGGTGTAGTAGACCTCACAGTGAAATGCTGAATACAACAGGTGTAGTAGACCTGACAGTGAAATGCTGAATACAACAGGTGTAGACCTCACAGTGAAATGCTGAATACAACAGGTGTAGTAGACCTCACAGTGAAATGCTGAATACAACAGGTGTAGTAGACCTCACAGTGAAATGCTGAATACAACAGGTGTAGTAGACCCTTACAGTGAAATGCTGAATACAACAGGTGTAGTAGACCTCACAGTGAAATGCTGAATACAACAGGTGTAGTAGACCTCACAGTGAAATGCTGAATACAACAGGTGTAGTAGACCTCACAGTGAAATGCTGAATACAACAGGTGAAGTAGACCTCACAGTGAAATGCTGAATACAACAGGTGTAGTAGACCTGACAGTGAAAATGCTGAATACAACAGGTGTAGTAGACCTCACAGTGAAATGCTGGAATACAACAGGGTAGTAGACCTTACAGTGAAATGCTGAATACAACAGGTGTAGTAGACCTCACAGTGAAATGCTGAATACAACAGGTGTAGTAGACCACAGTGAAATGCTGAATACAACAGGTGTAGTAGACCTTACAGTGAAATGCTGAATACAACAGGTGTAGTAGACCTGACAGTGAAATGCTGAATACAACAGGTGTAGTAGACCTGACAGTGAAATGCTGAATACAACAGGTGTAGTAGACCCTCACAGTGAAATGCTGAATAAACAGGTGTAGTAGACTTTACAGTGAAATGATGAATACAACAGGTGTAGGTAGACCTCACAGTGAAATGCTGAATACAACAGGTGTAGTAGACCTTACAGTGAAATGCTGAATACAACAGGTGTAGTAGACCTCACAGTGAAATGCTGAATACAACAGGTGTAGTAGACCTTACAGTGAAATGCTGAATACAACAGGTGTAGTAGACCTTACAGTGAAATGCTGAATACAACAGGTGTAGTAGACCTTACAGTGAAAATGCTGAGTACAACAGGTGTAGTAGACCTTACAGTGAAATGCTGAATACAACAGGTGTAGTAGACCTCACAGTGAAATGCTGAATACAACAGGTGTAGTAGACCTCACAGTGAAATGCTGAATACAACAGGTGTAGTAGACCTTACAGTGAAATGCTGAATACAACAGGTGCAGTAGACCCACAGTGAAATGCTGAATACAACAGGTGTAGTAGACCTTACAGTGAAATGCTGAATACAACAGGTGTAGTAGACCTCACAGTGAAATGCTGAATACAACAGGTGTAGTAGACCTTACAGTGAAATGCTGAATACAACAGGTGTAGTAGACCTCACAGTGAAATGCTGAATACAACAGGTGTAGTAGACCTTACAGTGAAATGCTGAATACAACAGGTGTAGTAGACCTTACAGTGAAATGCTGAATACAACAGGTGTAGTAGACCTTACAGTGAAATGCTGAATACAACAGTGTAGTAGACCTTACAGTGAAATGCTGAATACAACAGGTGTAGTAGACCTTACAGTGAAATGCTGAATACAACAGGTGTAGTAGACCTCACAGTGAAATGCTGAATACAACAGGTGTAGTAGACCTTACAGTGAAATGCTGAATACAAACAGGTGTAGTAGACCTCACAATGAAATGCTGAATACAACAGGTGTAGTAGACCTGACAGTGAAATGCTGAATACAACAGGTGTAGTAGACCTGACAGTGAAATGCTGAATACAACAGGTGTAGTAGACCTCACAGTGAAATGCTGAATACAACAGTGTAGTAGACCTGACAGTGAAATGCTGAATACAACAGGTGTAGTAGACCCTCAGTGAAATGCTGAATACAACAGGTGTATTAGACCTCACAGTGAAATGCTGAATACAACAGGTATAGTAGACCTCACAGTGAAATGCTGAATACAACAGGTGTAGTAGACCTCACAGTGAAATGCTGAATACAACAGGTGTAGTAGACCTCACAGTGAAATGCTGAATACAGCAGGTGTAGTAGACCTTACAGTGAAATGCTGAATACAACAGGTGTAGTAGACCTGACAGTGAAATGCTGAATACAACAGGTGTAGTAGACCTCACAGTGAAATGCTGGAATACAAACAGGTGTAGTAGACCTTACAGTGAAATGCTGAATACAACAGGTGTAGAAGAACTCACAGTGAAATGCTGAATACAACAGGTGTAGTAGACCTCACAGTGAAATGCTGAATACAACAGGGTAGTAGACCTCACAGTGAAATGCTGAATACAACAGGTAGTAGACCTTACAGTGAAATGCTGAATGCAACAGGTGCAGGTAGACCTTTACAGTGAAATGCTGAATACAACAGGGTAGTAGACCTCACAGTGAAATGTTGAATACAACAGGTGTAGTAGACCCTCACAGTGAAATGCTGAATACAACAGGTGTAGTAGACCTCACAGTGAAAAAGCTGAATACAACAGGTGTAGTAGACCACACAGTGAAATGCTGAATACAACAGGTGTAGTAGACCTCACAGTGAAATGCTGAATACAACAGGTGTAGTAGACCTCACAGTGAAATGCTGAATACAACAGGTGTAGTAGACCTCACAGTGAAATGCTGAATACAGCAGGTGTAGTAGACCTCACAGTGAAATGCTGAATACAACAGGTGTAGTAGACCACACAGTGAAAAGCTGAATACAACAGGTGTAGTAGACCTCACTGTGAAAAGCTGCTGGCTCAACAGGTGGTAGAGCCACACAGTGAAATGCTGAATACAACAGGTGTAGTAGACCTTACAGTGAAATGCTGAGTACAACAGGTGTAGTAGACCTTACAGTGAAATGCTGAGTACAACAGGTGTAGTAGACCTCACAGTGAAATGCTGAGTACAACAGGTGTAGTAGACCTCACAGTGAAATGCTGAATACAACAGGGGTAGTAGACCTCACAGTGAAATGTTGAATACAACAGGTGTAGTAGACCTCACAGTGAAATGCTGAATACAACAGGTGTAGGTAGACCTCACAGTTAAATGCTGAATACAACAGGGTAGTAGACCTCACAGTGAAATGCTGAATACAACAGGGTGGTAGACCTCACAGTGAAATGCTGAATACAACAGGTGTAGTAGACCTCACAGTGAAAAGCTGAATACAACAGGTGTAGTAGACCTCACAGTGAAATGCTGAATACAACAGGTGTAGTAGACCTCACAGTGAAATGCTGAATACAACAGGTGTAGTAGACCTTACAGTGAAATGCTGAGTACAACAGGTGTCGTAGACCTCACAGTGAAATGCTGAATACAACAGGTGTAGTAGACCTCACAGTGAAATGCTGAATACAACAGGTGTAGTAGACCTCACAGTGAAATGCTGAATACAACAGGTGTAGTAGACTCCTACAGTGAAATGCTGAATACAACAGGTGTAGTAGACTACAGTGAAATGCTGAATACAACAGGTGTAGTAGACCTCACAGTGAAATGCTGAATACAACAGGTGTAGTAGACCCCACAGTGAAAATGCTGAATACAACAGGTGTAGTAGACAGATCTCGAGAGGAAATGCTGAATACAGGGTATGCAGGTGAAACTAGTAGACCTTGAAACAGAATGCTGAAATACAACAGGTGTAGTAGACCTCTGTTAGACCCCTCATGAAATGCTGAATACAACAGGTGTAGTAGACCTCACAGTGAAATGCTGAATACAACAGGTGTAGTAGACCTTACAGTGAAATGCTGAATACAACAGGTGTAGTAGACCTTACAGTGAAATGCTGAATACAACAGGTGTAGTAGTAGTAGACAACAGGTAGTAGACAGTGAAATGCTGAGTACAACAGGTGCAGTAGACCTTACAGTGAAATGCTGAATACAACAGGTGTAGTAGACCTCACAGTGAAATGCTGAATACAACAGGTGTAGTAGACCTCACAGTGAAATGCTGGAATACAACAGGTGTAGTAGACCTTACAGTGAAATGCTGAATACAACAGGTAGTAGACCCCACAGTGAAATGCCGAATACAACAGGTGTAGTAGGGACTTACAGTGAAATGCTGAATACAACAGGTGTAGTAGACCTTACAGTGAAATGCTGAATACAACAGGTGTAGTAGGCCTTACAGTGAAATGCTGAATACAACAGGTGTAGTAGACCTTACAGTGAAATGCTGAGTACAACATGTGTAGTAGACCTTACAGTGAAATGCTGAATACAACAGGTGTAGTAGACCTCACAGTGAAATGCTGAATACAACAGGTGTAGTAGACCTCACAGTGAAATGCTGAATACAACAGGTGTAGTAGACCTTACAGTGAAATGCTGAATACAACAGGTGTAGTAGACCTCACAGTGAAATGCTGAATACAACAGGTGTAGTAGACCTTACAGTGAAATGCTGAATACAACAGGTGTAGTAGACCTCACAGTGAAATGCTGAATACAACAGGTGTAGTAGACCTTACAGTGAAATGCTGAATACAACAGGTGTAGTAGACCTCACAGTGAAATGCTGAATACAACAGGTGTAGTAGACCTTACAGTGAAATGCTGAATACAACAGGTGTAGTAGACCTTACAGTGAAATGCTGAATACAACAGGTGTAGTAGACCTTACAGTGAAATGCTGAATACAACAGGTGTAGTAGACCTTACAGTGAAATGCTGAATACAACAGGTGTAGTAGACCTTACAGTGAAATGCTGAATACAACAGGTGTAGTAGACCTCACAGTGAAATGCTGAATACAACAGGTGTAGTAGACCTTACAGTGAAATGCTGAATACAACAGGTGTAGTAGACCTCACAATGAAATGCTGAATACAACAGGTGTAGTAGACCTCACAGTGAAATGCTGAATACAACAGGTGTAGTAGACCTGACAGTGAAATGCTGAATACAACAGGTGTAGTAGACCTGACAGTGAAATGCTGAATACAACAGGTGTAGTAGAACTCACAGTGAAATGCTGAATACAACAGGTGTAGTAGACCTGACAGTGAAATGCTGAATACAACAGGTGTAGTAGACCTCACAGTGAAATGCTGAATACAACAGGTGTAGTAGACCTGACAGTGAAATGCTGAATACAACAGGTGTAGTAGACCTCACAGTGAAATGCTGAATACAACAGGTGTAGTAGACCTTACAGTGAAATGCTGAGTACAACAGGTGTAGTAGACCTTACAGTGAAATGCTGAGTACAACAGGTGTAGTAGACCTCACAGTGAAATGCTGAATACAACAGGTGTAGTAGACCTCACAGTGAAATGCTGAATACAACAGGGTAGTAGACCTCACAGTGAAATGTTGAATACAACAGGTGTAGTAGACCTCACAGTGAAATGCTGAATACAACAGGTGTAGGTAGACCTCACAGTGAAATGCTGAATACAACAGGTGTAGGTAGAACTCACAGTGAAATGCTGAATACAACAGGTGTAGTAGACCTCACAGTGAAATGCTGAATACAACAGGTGTAGTAGACCTCACAGTGAAAAGCTGAATACAACAGGTGTAGTAGACCTCACAGTGAAATGCTGAATACAACAGGTGTAGTAGACCTCACAGTGAAATGCTGAATACAACAGGTGTAGTAGACCTCACAGTGAAATGCTGAATACAACAGGTGTAGTAGACCTCACAGTGAAATGCTGAATACAACAGGTGTAGGTAGACCTTACAGTGAAATGCTGAATACAACAGGTGTAGTAGACCACACAGTGAAATGCTGAATACAACAGGTATAGGTAGACCTTACAGTGAAATGCTGAATACAGTA
>NW_026284064.1:0-2448 GCF_023373465.1 Oncorhynchus keta
TATATTTGGCCCGCGAGACAATACCAAATTACTACTAGAGCTGGCCCGCCGGTATTATACAGCGCATTCACCACTAATACTACAAATCCCATAATGCTCTGCTGTTTTCGCGCGCCAATCAGGACAGGACCCAGAAACGCTCTCTCCTCCGTGACAGTAGTCATAGCAACATAGACGCTACAACTGTCAGCGAGCTAACCCTTCCCAAAAATGGCGAAAAGAAAGGCAGAAAACAGGAGCTTTCTGGACAAGTGGGAGGCAGAATATCTGTTTACATATGTAAAAGACAAACCTGTTTGTCTTGTTTGTAGAGTCAACGTGGCTGTAAGTAAGGAGTACAACATTAGACGACACTATGAAACGAAACACCATGACAAATACAAGGACCTGGACATGACTCAAAGGAGCCAGAAAGTAGAGGAGATGAAAAGAAGTTTGGTTTCACAACAGAATATGTTTAAAAAGCCACATCACAAAGCGAGGCTGCTGTAAAGGCTAGTTATATAGTGGCAGCAGAGATCGCAAAATCAGCCCGGCCCTTTAATGAGGGAGAGTTCATGAAA
This sequence comes from Oncorhynchus keta, assembly GCF_023373465.1. NCBI lineage: Eukaryota > Metazoa > Chordata > Actinopteri > Salmoniformes > Salmonidae > Oncorhynchus > Oncorhynchus keta. The sequence continues at coordinate 564 of NW_026284064.1, forward strand.
AAGTGCATGATGAAGGTTTGTGACCTCGTATGCCCAGAGAAAAACAAGCATTTTCAAACGTGAGCCTGAGCAGGAACACAGTAGCTGATCGCACATGTGATCTTGCCACCAATCTATATGACCAGCTGATGGAAAAGGGAAAAGATTTTGTTGCGTTCTCCCTCGCTGTGGATGAGAGCTGCGACGCATCTGATACTGCTCATCTGTCAGTCTTCATCCGTGGAGTGGACTCAAATCTGTGTGTTACGGAGGAGCTATTAGGATTCAAATCAATGCATGGCACAACCACAGGAAAGGAAATCTTTGAGGAGGTTTCCAAATGTGTAACTGAAATAAAGCTGCCGTGGGATAAACTCGGATTAACGACAGATGGTGCGCCAGCGATGTGCGGTAAAAAGAGTGGACTGGTGGGCATGGTTCGGGAGAAGATGCGGGAAGAGAACTGTGCAGGTGAGCTAACTGTTTACCACTGCATCATACATCAGGAAGCACTGTGTGCCAAAGCCCTAAAGATGGAACATGTTATGACCACAGTAACACAGGTAGTTAACTTTATAAGAGCCAAAGGTCTAAATCACCGCCAGTTTAAATCTTTTCTGGAGGAGTGTGGTTCGGAATACGCAGACGTGCCATATCACACAGAGGTGAGATGGCTAAGCAGAGGAAAAGTACTGAACAGATGTTTCGAGCTGCGTGAGGAAATATGTCAATTCCTGGAAACCAAAGGGAAGGATACAGCAGAGCTCCGGGAGCAAAAGTTCCTGTGTGAGCTGGCCTTTCTCTGTGACATCTCGAGCCATCTCGATGCGCTGAACCTGCAGCTTCAGGGGCGGGGCGCATCATCACAGACATGTACGCTGCAGTGAGGGCCTTCAAAACTAAACTGTGCCTGTGGGAGAATCAGATGCTGCAAGGAAACCCTTGCCATTTTCCCTGCTGCCAATCCATAAAAGCGCAGATCTCTACCGTCGTGTTCCCATGCGCACAGTTTGCTGAAAAACTCAGTGTTCTCGCCGCTGAGTTTAGCCGGCGATTTGCCGACTTCGATGCCCAGAAATGCAAGTTTGAACTGCTTAGTAATCCCTTCGCAGTTGATGTGGAATATGCACCAACCAACATCCAAATGGATCTGATTGAACTCCAGTGCAACGACACGCTGAAGTCAAAGTATGATGCTGTGGGCGCCGCACAGTTTCCACGGTTCATCCCTGACACAATGCCTCAGCTCCGCACCCAAGCTGCTCAGATGCTCTCCATGTTCGGCAGCACTTATCTATGCGAGCAACTTTTCTCCTCGATGAAGATGACCAAAACAACTCACAGGAGACATCTGACTGATGAACATCTTCGCTCGATACTGAGGATTTCTTCAGCTCAGAGCTTGAGCCCAGACATTGATGAACTAGCATCCAAGAAGAGATGCCAGGTATCTGGCTTGGGCACATCAGATTAGACCAGTGTGCAATAATTAACGTTTTCTTTATGCACTTTTTCTTGCTACAAGGCATGGGCTTGAATGGTTGATTGATTTATTATCATTTTATTTGTAAAATTATTAGCCAGTGGAAAAAGTTGATTTTGGTATTTAAATCAGAAGGCTGCAAATAGAAAAGAGGCATACCATTTTTATTTAAATTTTATTTATTTAATAAATGAATGCCATTGATGTGTTTTTCATTTGAAATTCGATTTTGCATGTCTCCACTATTAAATTATATATTGTATGGTAATAAGCGATGCTTGTTCCATATTCAATGTTAAAGCAAAACTTGTTTGGGTCCATATTAAAAGGTTAATTTGTTCAATGTTGGCCCGTGACTTTGTTCAGGTTTTACATTTTGGCCCACTGGGTATTTGAGTTTGACACCCCTGCTCTAACCCTAAC
>NW_026284065.1:0-5000 GCF_023373465.1 Oncorhynchus keta
AGGGAATAGGGCTCTGGTCTAAAGTAGTGCACTATATAGGGAATAGGGCTCTGGTCACTAGTAGTTCACTATATAGGGAATAGGGCTCTGGTCTACTAGTAGTTGCACTATATAGGGAATAGGGCTCTGGTCACTAGTAGTTCACTATATAGGGAATAGGGCTCTGGTCACTAGTAGTTCACTATATAGGGAATAGGGCTCTGGTCACTAGTAGTTCACTATATAGGAATAGGGCTCTGGTCACTAGTAGTTCACTATATAGGGAATAGGGCCCTGGTCACTAGTAGTTCACTATATAGGGAATAGGGCTCTGGTCACTAGTAGTTCACTATATAGGAATAGGGCTCTGGTCACTAGTAGTTCACTATAAAGGGAATAGGGCTCTGGTCACTAGTAGTTCACTATATAGGGAATAGGGCTCTGGTCACTAGTAGTTCACTATATAGGGAATAGGGCTCTGGTCACTAGTAGTTCACTATATAGGGAATAGGGCTCTGGTCACTAGTAGTTCACTATATAGGGAATAGGGCTCTGGTCACTAGTAGTTCACTATATAGGGAATAGGGCTCTGGTCACTAGTAGTTCACTATATAGGGAATAGGGCTCTGGTCACTAGTAGTTCACTATATAGGGAATAGGGCTCTGGTCACTAGTAGTTCACTATATAGGGAATAGGGCTCTGGTCACTAGTAGTTCACTATATAGGGAATAGGGCTCTGGTCACTAGTAGTTCACTATATAGGGAATAGGGCTCTGGTCACTAGTAGTTCACTATATAGGGAATAGGGCTCTGGTCACTAGTAGTTCACTATATAGGGAATAGGGCTCTGGTCACTAGTAGTTCACTATATAGGGAATAGGGCTCTGGTCACTAGTAGTTCACTATATAGGGAATAGGGCTCTGGTCACTAGTAGTTCACTATATAGGGAATAGGGCTCTGGTCACTAGTAGTTCACTATATAGGGAATAGGGCTCTGGTCACTAGTAGTTCACTATATAGGGAATAGGGCTCTGTCACTAGTAGTTCACTATATAGGGAATAGGGCTCTGGTCACTAGTAGTTCACTATAGGAATAGGGCCCTGGTCACTAGTAGTTCACTATATAGAATAAATTGGTCACTAGTATTCACTATATAGGAATAGGGCCCCGGGTCACTAGTAGTCTAATTATATAGGAAGAAACTGTCATCAGTAGTCTCACTATATAGGAATAGGGCTCTGGTCACTAGTAGTTCATTATATAGGGAATAGGTGCCATAGGGCCTGGTCACTAGTGCAGTTCATTATATAGGGAATAGGCTCTGGTCTAAAGTAGTGCATATATAGTAAATAGACTCTGGGTCACTAGTAGTACATTATATAGGGAATAGGGCTCTGGTCTAAAGTAGTGCACTATATAGGGAATAGGGCTCTGGTCACTAGTAGTTCACTATATAGGAATAGGGCCTGTTCAAAGTAGCACCATATAGGGAATAGGGCCTGGTCACTAGTAGTCACTATATGGGGAATAGGCTCTGTCACTAGTAGTTCACTATATAGGGAATAGGGCCTGGTCTAAAGTAGTGCATTATATAGGGAATAGGACTCTGGTCACTAGTAGTTCACTATATAGGGAATAGGGCTCTGGTCACTAGTAGTTCATTATATAGGAATAGGGCTCTGTCACTAGTAGTTCACTATATAGGAATAGGGCTCTGGTCACTAGTAGTTCATATATAGGAATAGGCTCAATCACTAGTAGCATTATATAGGGAATAGGGCTCTGGTCACTAGTTCATTATATAGGGAATAGGGTGCCATAGGGCTCTGGTCTATAGTAGCACTATATAGGAATAGGGCTCTGGTCACTAGTAGTGCACTATATAGGGAATAGGGTGCCATAGGGCTCTGGTCTATAGTAGTGCACTATATATAGGAATAGGGCTCTGGTCACTAGTAGTAAACTATATAGGGAATAGGGTGCCATAGGGCTCTGGTCTATAGTAGTGCACTATATAGGAATAGGCCTGGTCACTAGTAGTGCACTATATAGGGAATAGGGCTCTGGTCTAAAGTGGTGCACTATATAGGAGTAGGACTCTGGTCAAAGTAGTGCACTATATAGGGAGTAGGGCTCTGGTCTAAAGTGGTGCACTATATAGGGAATAGGGCTCTGGTCACTAGTAGTTCACTATATAGGGAATAGGACTCTGGTCACTAGTAGTTCACTATATAGGAATAGGGCCCTGGTCACTAGTAGTTCACTATATAGGGAATAGGGCCTGGTCACTAGTAGTTCACCATATAGGAATAGGGCTCTGGTCACTAGTAGTTCACTATATAGGGAATAGGCTCTGTCACTAGTAGTTCACTATATAGGAATAGGGCTCTGTTCACTAGTAGTTCACTATATAGGGAATAGGGCTCTGGTCACTAGTAGTTCACTATAGAATAGGGCTCTGGTCACTAGTAGTTCACTATATAGGGAATAGGGTTCTGGTCACTAGTAGTTCTATATAGGGAATAGGTCTCTGGTCACTAGAAGTTCACTATATAGGAATAGGCTCTGGTCACTAGTAGTGCACTATATGGGGAATAGGGCTCTGGTCACTAGTAGTTCATTATATAGGGAATAGGGCTCTGGTCACTAGTAGTTCACTATATAGGGAATAGGGCTCTGGTCACTAGTAGTTCACTATATAGGGAATAGGGCTCTGGTCACTAGTAGTTCACTATATAGGGAATAGGGCTCTGGTCTACTAGTAGTTCACTATATAGGGAATAGGACTCTGGTCACTAGTAGTCACTAGAATAGGGCTCTGGTCTAAAGTGGTGCACTATATAGGGAATAGGGCTCTGGTCACTAGTAGTTCACTATATAGGGAATAGGGCTCTGGTCTATAGTAGTTCACTATATAGGGAATAGGGCTCTGGTCACTAGTAATTGCACTATATAGGGAATAGGGCTCTGGTCACTAGTAGTTCACTATAGGGGAATAGGGCTCTGGTCACTAGTAGTTCACTATATGGGGAATAGGGCTCTGGTCTAAAGTAAGTGCACTATATAGGGAATAGGGCTCTGGTCACTAGTAGTTCACTATATAGGGATTAGGGCTCTGGTCTATAGTAGTCCACTATATAGGGAATAGGGCTCTGGTCACTAGTAGTTCACTATATAGGGAATAGGGCTCTGGTCTATAGTAGTACCACTATATAGGGAATAGGGCTCTGGTCACTAGTAGTTCACTATATAGGGAATAGGGCTCTGGTCACTAGTAGTTCACTATATAGGGAATAGGGCTCTGGTCACTAGTAGTTCACTATATAGGGAATAGGGCTCTGGTCACTAGTAGTACCACTATATAGGGAATAGGGCTCTGGTCACTAGTAGTTCACTATATAGGGAATAGGGCTCTGGTCACTAGTAGTTCACTATATAGGGAATAGGGCTCTGGTCTATAGTAGTACCACTATATAGGGAATAGGGCTCTGGTCTATAGTAGTACCACTATATAGGGAATAGGGCTCTGGTCACTAGTAGTTCACTATATAGGGAATAGGGCTCTGGTCACTAGTAGTTCCACTATATAGGGAATAGGGCTCTGGTCACTAGTAGTTCACTATATAGGGAATAGGGCTCTGGTCACTAGTAGTTCACTATATAGGGAATAGGGCTCTGGTCACTAGAAGTTCACTATATAGGAATAGGGTGCCATAGGGCTCTGGTCTATAGTAGTGCACTATATAGGGAATAGGGCTCTGGTCACTAGTAGTGCACTATATAGGGAATAGGGTGCCATAGGGCTCTGGTCTATAGTAGCACTATATAGGGAATAGGGCTCTGGTCACTAGTAGTGCACTATATAGGGAATAGGGTGCCATAGGGCTCTGGTCTATAGTAGTGCACTATATAGGGAATAGGGCTCTGGTCACTAGTAGTGCACTATATAGGGAATAGGGCTCTGGTCACTAGTAGTTCACTATATAGGGAATAGGGCTCTGTCACTAGTAGTTCACTATATAGGGAATAGGGTGCACTATAGGAGAATAGGGCTCTGGTCTATAGTAGTGCACTATATAGGAATAGGGCTCTGGTCACTAGTAGTTCACTATATAGGAATAGGGCTCTGGTCACTAGTAGTTCACTATATAGGGAATAGGGTGCCATAGGGCTCTGGTCTATAGTAGTGCACTATATAGGGAATAGGGCTCTGGTCACTAGTATGCACTATATAGGGAATAGGGTGCCATAGGGCTCTGGTCTATAGTAGTGCACTATATAGGGAATAGGGCTCTGGTCACTAGTAGTGCACTATATAGGGAATACTGGGTGCCATAGGGCTCTGGTCTATAGTAGCACTATATAGGGAATACTGGGCTAGGGGTCACTAGTAGTGCACTATATAGGGAATAGGGCTCTGGTCACTAGTATATAGGGATATAGAGTGCCTATATAGGGATTAGGGTGCCGCTTGGCCTGTGTCTGACCTCAGTGATAAGCGCCCTGGTTTGGCCTGTGTCTGACCTCAGTGATAAGCGCCCCCTTGGCCTGTGTCTGACCTCAGTGATAAGCGCCCGTTTAGGCACTAGGTGGCGCCCGGAGGGACTCAGGCTCTGACAGCTGACCACCGTGAACAAGATGGCTATAGACACGTGGACAGCTCTGAGCAGGGGATCCACCCTATAGCACAGACACACTGGTTATAGACACACTACACACACACCCTATAGCACAGACACACTGGTTATAGACACACTACACACACACCCTATAGCACAGACACACTGGTTATAGACACACTACACACACACCCTATAGCACAGACACACTGGTTATAGACACACTACACAGGCGATCCACCCTATAGCACAGACACACTGGTTATAGACACACTACACACACACCCTATAGCACAGACACACTGGTTATAGACACACTACACACACACCCTATAGCACAGACACACTGGTTATAGACACACTACACACACACCCTATAGCACAGACACACTGGTTATA
>NW_026284066.1:0-2641 GCF_023373465.1 Oncorhynchus keta
GCAGGGGTGTCAAAGTCAAATGGACGGAGGGCCAAATAAAAAATTTAGCTACAAGCCGAGGGCCGGACTGTTCGAATGTTCATTGAAAAAATTTTAAATGACGCATATAGTCTAGTGAACCTAATTGAACCTACTGAAAACCTAACAAATATATTCCAATATGATCAGATAAATAAAGCAATATTTTCTTATGGCTCTGTCAGTAATCTTTAATTTTCAACAGACACAAAAGACAAATTTCCTTTATATAAAAATCCCCATAACATGAACATTAAATGAAAGAAACCGGTATTCAAGGCACCATCAGTAGCCTATATTTTCTATTTTAGCAAAAGTGGGCTAAATTTACTTCAAAGAAAAAAACAATAATAGCAATTTTCTATCATCCACTCAACTGAAATATTTTTAAAATATAATTGGATTGAAATACAATAAAATAAAGTGCAAAAATCTATTAATCAAAAACAACACTTTGTTTAAGGAGAAGTAACATGCAGTGAAAACAAATATTAAACTTTAACTTTTAAACTTGAACTGAGTAAAAACTCTAAATATGTGATTGCACAGTAATGTTCACTTGTTTGAGGTTGAGGGTGATACTTGGTGGTGTCCCATCTTTTCCACAAGTTCATCAATGTTCGGGGTAAGGCTCTGAGCTGAGGAAATCCTCAGAATTGAGTGGAGGTGTTCAGCAGTAAGTCGACTTCTGTGTGATGTTTTGTTCAAGTTCATCAAAGAAAACAGTTGTTCACACAGGTATGTGCTGCCAAACATAGACAACGTTTGAGCAGCCTGGATGCGCAGCTGGGGCATTGTGTCGGGAGGAAACGGGCGAACTCCGCAGCACCCACTGCCGCATATTTTGCCCTCAGTGCATCATTGCATTGGAGGTCAATCAACTCCATTTGGAGGTTTGGTGGTGAGCTTTCCACGTCAACAGCAAATGGGTTACCGAGCAGTTCCAACCTGCTTTTTGTGCTTCAAAGTCAGCAAATCGGCGTCGAAAGTCAGCGGCAAGCATACCTATTTTATCAGCCAACTGTGCGCTCGGGAACGCACTGGTAGAGAGCTTCTCTTTCATGGTCTGGCAGCTGGGAAAGTGGCTCAAATTTTCTTTCCGCATCTGCGTCTCCCACAGAGTCAGTTTGGTTTTAAATGCCTTCACTGTACTGTACATATCAGAGATGACACGATCCCGACCCTGCAGCTGCAAGTTCATTGCATTCAGATGACTCGTAATGTCACACAGAAAAGCCATTTCACACAGAAACATTTCGTCTCGGAGTTGTGTTGTGTCTTTCCCTTTGCTGTCCAGAACAGACAAATCTCCTCACGAAGCTCGAAACATCTTTGAAGCACCTTTCCCTGGCTTAGCCATCGCACCTCTGTGTGATAAGGCAAATCACCATGCTCCGTTTCTAACTCCGTCAGAAATGCCTTGAACTGGCGGTGATTCAAACCTTTGGCTCTGATAAAGTTAACTGTGCGCGTGATGATGCTCATTACATGCTCCATTTTCAAGGCTTTACCGCTACAACGCTTCCTGGTGTATGATACAATGATAAGCTGTCAGCTCACCTGTCGCGTTTTCCTCTTGCATCTTTTCCCGTATCTTCGCCACCAGTCCGCTCCTGTGTCCACACATCGCAGGTGCTCCGTCGGTTGTCAAACCCACGAGTTTTTCCCAAGGCAGCTCCATCTCATTTACACATCTTGACACCTCTTCATACAAATCATGCCCCGTAGTTGTGCCATGCATAGGACGTAAAGCCAAAAACTCCTCTGTCACGCTTAGGCTGGAGTCCACTCCGCGGATGAAAATTGACAACTGGGCAATGTCAGAAATGTCGGTGCTCTCATCCACAGCCAAGGAATATGCAATGAAATCTTTCCCTTTTTCACAAGCTGCTCTTTTAGATTGATGGACAACTGGTCTACTCTCTCGGCAATGGTGTTTCTGCTCAGACTCACATTTAAAAAGAGTTGCCTTTTTTCTGGGCAAACTTCGTCACAAACTTTAATCATGCAGTTTTTGATGAAATCCCCCTCCGTAAATGGCCGGGCTGATTTAGCGATCTCTTCTGCCAAAATAAAACTGGCCTTGACAGCAGCCTGGCCTTGTGATTTGGCTTTTTGAACAGAGCCTGTCGAGATTTGAGGCCTCGTTTTAATTCCTCTGCCTTTTGTAGCCTTTGTTCCATGTCCATATTCTTGTTTTTGTCCGCGTGTTTCGTTTCATAATGTCGTCTCTCAGATTATACTCTTTCAGTACCGCCACACTTTCTCCACACAGAAGACACACAGGTTTTCCAGCTACCTCCGTGAACAAAATACTCCGACTCCCACCTTGATTTGAAACCCCGGTTCTCAGTGTCCACCTTCCCGTTTTGCCATTTTTGATGGGTATCTGAAAGTTAATTTTACTGTGATGCTGACAACTGCTGTGCCAATAAATATTGAAATGAAGCAGCCTACTGCTCGGTGCGTCACCGTTGCATTGTGGGAAATGTAGTATTGGTGCGTGTAAAGATCTGCGGGCTGCCGGCTTGCTGCGGTCTGCGGGCAGTTCTAATAATAAATCAAGATCATCCCAGGGGCCGTAAAAACCTTCTCGCGGGCCGGATGTGGCCCGCGAGCCTTG
>NW_026284067.1:0-23808 GCF_023373465.1 Oncorhynchus keta
GGGGTCCCAAAGGGACCAACACTAGACTAGTTTCTCATCCTGGGGTCCCAAAGGGGCCAACACTAGACTAGTTTCATCCTGGGGTCCCAAAGGCCAACACTAGACTAGTTTCATCCTGGGTCCCAAAGGGCCAACACTAGACTAGTTTCATCCTGGTTCTGGGGTCCTAAAGGGGCCAACACAGACTAGTTTCATCCTGCGGTCCCAAAGGGGCCAACACTAGACTAGTTTCATCCTGGGGTCCCAAGGGCCAACACTAGACTAGTTTCATCCTGGGGACCCAAAGGGACCAACACTAGACTAGTTTCATCCTGGTTCTGGGGACCCAAAGGGGCCAACACTAGACTAGTTTCATTCTGGTCCTGGGGACCCAAAGGGGCCAACACTAGACTAGTTTCATCCTGGTTCTGGGGACCAAAGGCCAACACTAGACTAGTTTCATCCTGGGACCCAAAGGGACCAACACTAGACTAGTTTCATCCTGGGGTCCCAAAGGGACCAACACTAGACTAGTTTCATCCTGGGGACCCAAAGGGGCCAACACTAGACTAGTTTCATCCTGGGGACCCAAAGGGGCCAACACTAGACTCGTTTCATCCTGGGGGACCCAAAGGGCCAACACTAGACTAGTTTCATCCTGGGGACCCAAAGGGACCAACACTAGACTAGTTTCATCCTGGGGACCCAAGGGGCCAACACTAGACTAGTTTCATCCTGGGACCCAAAGGGGCCAATACTAGATCTAGTTTCATCCTGGGGTCCTTAAAGGGGCCAACACTAGACTAGTTTCATCCTGGTTCTGGGGACCCAAAGGGACCAACACTAGACTAGTTTCATCCTGTGGCCCCAAGGGACCAACACTAGACTAGTTTCATCCTGGGGTCCCAAAGCGACCAACACTAGACTAGTTTCATCCTGGTTCTGGGGACCCAAAGGGGCCAACACTAGACTAGTTTCATCCTGGTTCTGGGGACCCAAAGGGGCCAACACTAGACTAGTTTCATCCTGGTTCTGGGGACCCAAAGGGGCCAACACTAGACTAGTTTCATCCTGGTTCTGGGGACCCAAAGGGGCCAACACTAGACTAGTTTCATCCTGGGGTCCCAAAGGGACCAACACTAGACTAGTTTCATCCTGGGGACCCAAAGGGGCCAACACTAGACTAGTTTCATCCTGGTTCTGGGACCCAAAGGGACCAACACTAGACTAGTTTCATCCTGGGGTCCCAAAGGGCCAACCCTGAGACTAGTTTCATCCTGGTCCTGGGGTCCCAAAGGACCAACACTAGACTAGTTTCATCCTGGGGTCCCAAAGGGACCAACACTAGACTAGTTTCATCCTGGGTCCCAAAGGGGCCAACACTAGACTAGTTTCATCCTGGGGTCCCAAAGGGGCCAAACACTAGACTAGTTTCATCCTGGGGTCCCAAAGGGCCAACACTAGACTAGTTTCATCCTGCGGTCCCAAAGGGGCCAACACTAGACTAGTTTCATCCTGGGGTCCCAAAGGACCAACACTAGACTAGTTTCAACCTGGTTCTGGGATCCCAAAGGGGCCAACACTAGACTAGTTTCATCCTGCGGTCCCAAAAGGGGCCAACACTAGACTAGTTTCATCCTGGGGTCCCAAAGGGGCCAACACTAGACTAGTTTCATCCTGGGGTCCCAAAGGGACCAACACTAGACTAGTTTCATCCTGGTTCTGGGGACCCAAAGGGACCAACACTAGACTAGTTTCATCCTGGGGTCCCAAAGGGACCAACACTAGACTAGTTTCATCCTGGGGTCCCAAAGGGGCCAACACTAGACTAGTTTCATCCTGGGGTCCCAAAGGGGCCAACACTAGACTAGTTTCATCCTGGGGTCCCAAAGGGGCCAACACTAGACTAGTTTCATCCTGGGGTCCCAAAGGGGCCAACACTAGACTAGTTTCATCCTGGGGTCCCAAAGGGGCCAACACTAGACTAGTTTCATCCTGGTTCTGGGGTCCCAAAGGGGCCAACACTAGACTAGTTTCATCCTGCGGTCCCAAAGGGGCCAACACTAGACTAGTTTCATCCTGGGGTCCCAAAGGGGCCAACACTAGACTAGTTTCATCCTGGGGACCCAAAGGGACCAACACTAGACTAGTTTCATCCTGGTTCTGGGGACCCAAAGGGGCCAACACTAGACTAGTTTCATTCTGGTCCTGGGGACCCAAAGGGGCCAACACTAGACTAGTTTCATCCTGGTTCTGGGGACCCAAAGGGGCCAACACTAGACTAGTTTCATCCTGGGGACCCAAAGGGACCAACACTAGACTAGTTTCATCCTGGGGTCCCAAAGGGACCAACACTAGACTAGTTTCATCCTGGGGACCCAAAGGGGCCAACACTAGACTAGTTTCATCCTGGGGACCCAAAGGGGCCAACACTAGACTCGTTTCATCCTGGGGACCCAAAGGGGCCAACACTAGACTAGTTTCATCCTGGGGACCCAAAGGGACCAACACTAGACTAGTTTCATCCTGGGGACCCAAAGGGGCCAACACTAGACTAGTTTCATCCTGGGGACCCAAAGGGGCCAACACTAGACTAGTTTCATCCTGGGGTCCCAAAGGGGCCAACACTAGACTAGTTTCATCCTGGTTCTGGGGACCCAAAGGGACCAACACTAGACTAGTTTCATCCTGTGGTCCCAAAGGGACCAACACTAGACTAGTTTCATCCTGGGGTCCCAAAGGGACCAACACTAGACTAGTTTCATCCTGGTTCTGGGGACCCAAAGGGGCCAACACTAGACTAGTTTCATCCTGGTTCTGGGGACCCAAAGGCGCCAACACTAGACTAGTTTCATCCTGGGGTCCCAAAGGGACCAACACTAGACTAGTTTCATCCTGGTTCTGGGGACCCAAAGGGGCCAACACTAGACTAGTTTCATCCTGGGGTCCCAAAGGGACCAACACTAGACTAGTTTCATCCTGGGGTCCCAAAGGGGCCAACACTAGACTAGTTTCATCCTGGTTCTGGGACCCAAAGGGACCAACACTAGACTAGTTTCATCCTGGGGTCCCAAAGGGGCCAACACTAGACTAGTTTCATCCTGGTCCTGGGGTCCCAAAGGGACCAACACTAGACTAGTTTCATCCTGGGGTCCCAAAGGGACCAACACTAGACTAGTTTCATCCTGGGGTCCCAAAGGGGCCAACACTAGACTAGTTTCATCCTGGGGTCCCAAAGGGGCCAACACTAGACTAGTTTCATCCTGGGGTCCCAAAGGGGCCAACACTAGACTAGTTTCATCCTGCGGTCCCAAAGGGGCCAACACTAGACTAGTTTCATCCTGGGGTCCCAAAGGGACCAACACTAGACTAGTTTCAACCTGGTTCTGGGATCCCAAAGGGGCCAACACTAGACTAGTTTCATCCTGCGGTCCCAAAGGGGCCAACACTAGACTAGTTTCATCCTGGGGTCCCAAAGGGGCCAACACTAGACTAGTTTCATCATGGGGTCCCAAAGGGGCCAACACTAGACTAGTTTCATCATGGGGTCCCAAAGGGACCAACACTAGACTAGTTTCATCCTGGGGTCCCAAAGGGGCCAACACTAGACTAGTTTCATCCTGGGGACCCAAAGGGGCCAACACTAGACTAGTTTCATCCTGGGGACCCAAAGGGACCAACACTAGACTAGTTTCATCCTGGGGTCCCAAAGGGACCAACACTAGACTAGTTTCATCCTGGGGTCCCAAAGGGGCCAACACTAGACTAGTTTCATCCTGCGGTCCCAAAGGGGCCAACACTAGACTAGTTTCATCCTGGGGCCAACACTAGACTAGTTTCATCCTGGGGTCCCAAAGGGGCACTAGAAGTTTCATCCTGGGGTCCCAAAGGGGCCAACACTAGTTTCATCCTGGGGTCCCAAAGGGGCCAACAAGACTCAGACTAGTTTCATCCTGGGGTCCCAAAGGGACCCAAAGGACCAACACTAGACTAGTTTCATCCTGGGGACCCAAAGGGGCCAACACTAGACTAGTTTCATTCTGGTCCTGGGGACCCAAAGGGGCCAACACTAGACTAGTTTCATCCTGGGGACCCAAAGGGGCCAACACTAGACTAGTTTCATCCTGGGGTCCCAAAGGGGGTTTCATCCTGGGGTCCCAAAGGGAAACACTAGACTAGTTTCATCCTGGGGTCCCAAAGGGACCAACACTAGACTAGTTTCATCCTGGGGTCCCAAAGGGGCCAACACTAGACTAGTTTCATCCTGGGGTCCCAAAGGGACCAACACTAGAAGTTTCATCCTGGGGACCCAAAGGGGACTAGACTAGTTTCATCCTGGGGACCCAAAGGGGCCAACACTAGACTAGTTTCATCCTGGGGTCCCAAAGGGGCCAACACTAGACTAGTTTCATCCTGGTTCTGGGGTTCCAAAGGGGCCAACACTAGACTAGTTTCATCCTGGTTCTGGGGTCCCAAAGGGACCAACACTAGACTAGTTTCATCCTGGGGACCCAAAGGGGCCAACACTAGACTTTCATCCATCCTGGGGGGGCCAACACCAGACTAGTTTCATCCTGGGGTCCCAAAGGGGCCAACACTAGACTAGTTTCATCCTGGTTCTGGGGTCCAAAGGGCCAACACTAGACTAGTTTCATCCTGGGGTCCCAAAGGGACCAACACTAGACTAGTTTCATCCTGGGGACCCAAAGGGGCCAACACTAGACTAGTTTCATCCTGTTTCATCCTGGGGTCCCAAAGGGGCCAACACTAGACTAGTTTCATCCTGGGGTCCCAAAGGGGCCAACACTAGACTAGTTTCATCCTGGGGTCCCAAAGGGGCCAACACTAGACTAGTTTCATCCTGGGGACCCAAAGGGCCAACACTAGACTAGTTTCATCCTGGTTCTGGGGTCCCAAAGGGGCCAACACTAGACTAGTTTCATCCTGGGGTCCCAAAGGGACCAACACTAGACTAGTTTCATCCTGGGGTCCCAAAGGGGCCAACACTAGACTAGTTTCATCCTGGGGGGGCCAACCCTAGTTTCATCCTGGGGTCCCAAAGGGGCCAACACTAGACTAGTTTCATCCTGGGGTCCCAAAGGGGCCAACACTAGACTAGTTTCATCCTGGTTCTGGGTCCCAAAGGGGCCAACACTAGACTAGTTTCATCCTGGGGTCCCAAAGGGACCAACACTAGACTAGTTTCATCCTGGGGTCCCAAAGGGGCCAACACTAGACTAGTTTCATCCTGGGGTCCTAAAGGGGCCAACACTCCCAAAGACTAGTTTCATCCTGGGGTCCCAAAGGGGCCAACACTAGACTAGTTTCATCCTGGGGACCCAAAGGGGCCAACACTAGACTAGTTTCATCCTGGGGACCCAAAGGGGCCAACACTAGACTAGTTTCATCCTGGGGTCCCAAAGGGGCCAACACTAGACTAGTTTCATCCTGGGGTCCCAAAGGGGCCAACACTAGACTAGTTTCATCCTGGGGACCCAAAGGGGCCAACACTAGACTAGTTTCATCCTGGGGTCCCAAAGGGGCCAACACTAGACTAGTTTCATCCTGGGGTCCCAAAGGGGCCAACACTAGACTAGTTTCATCCTGGGGACCCAAAGGGACCAACACTAGACTAGTTTCATCCTGGGGTCCCAAAGGGGCCAACACTAGACTAGTTTCATCCTGGGGTCCCAAAGGGACCAACACTAGACTAGTTTCATCCTGGGGTCCCAAAGGGGCCAACACTAGACTAGTTTCATCCTGGGGTCCCAAAGGGGCCAACACTAGACTAGTTTCATCCTGGGGTCCCAAAGGGACCAACACTAGACTAGTTTCATCCTGGGGTCCCAAAGGGGCCAACACTAGACTAGTTTCATCCTGGGGTCCCAAAGGGACCAACACTAGACTAGTTTCATCCTGGGGTCCCAAAGGGGCCAACACTAGACTAGTTTCATCATGGGGTCCCAAAGGGACCAACACTAGACTAGTTTCCCTGCCTGCCATTCTGTACCTTACTGACTCTGCCCTGGAATACCCAACCTCTGCCTTCCCCCTGTTTGTTAATAAACATCTGTGATTCCAACTGTCTGCATCTTATTCTGAGTTCTGATAGGTGTGTGAGAGAGAAAAGAGAGAAAAGAGAGAAAAGAGAGAAAAGGGAGAGAGAGAGAGGTGGGGGGCTGTAATGGTTTGCGGTCCCTCTTGCCACTGCCATATGTGCCAGGGCAACTCAGCAGTGGGGCTTAGGGGAGAGAAAGGAAGGGTGAAGAGAGGGGTGGAGGGAGGGGATGAGAGAAAGAGAGAAAGAGAGAAAGGAAGGGTGGGAGAGAGGGGTGGAGGGAGGGGATGAGAGAAGGAGAGAAAGGAAGGGTGGAGAGAGGGGTGGGGGAGGGGATGAGAGAAAAGAGAGAAAGGAAGGGTGGAGAGAGGGGTGGAGGGAGGGGATGAGCGAAGGAGAGAGAGGTTCCTCAGAGTGGATGGTCTTGGCAGTTAGTGTCTGAGAGGATTTGATCTTTAAAAGCATTTCTCTGTCCACTTTCCTCTACCAGTGCAGATGGAGAAAAGGAGTGAAGGAGGGGGAGGGTGAGGTGTAGGGATGGAGGGGAGGGAGGATGAGGTGTCGGGATGGAGGGGAGGAGGGAGGGAGGGTGAGGTGTAGGGATGGAGGGGAGGAGGGAGGGAGGGTGAGGTGTAGGGATGGAGGGGAGGGAGGAGGAGGTGTCGGGATGGAGGGGAGGAGGGAGGGAGGGTGAGGTGTAGGGATGGAGGGGATGGGGGAGGGAGGGTGAGGTGTAGGGATGGAGGGGAGGAGGGAGGGAGGGTGAGGTGTAGGGATGGAGGGGAGGAGGGAGGGAGGGTGAGGTGTAGCGATGGAGGGGAGGAGGGAGGGAGGGAGGGTGAGGTGTAGGGATGGATGGGAGGAGGGAGGGAGGGAGGGTGAGGTGTAGGGATGGAGGGGGGAGGGAGGGAGGGTGAGGGTAGGGATGGAGGGGAGGAGGGAGGGAGGGTGAGGTGTAGGGATGGAGGGGAGGAGGGAGGGAGGGTGAGGTGTAGGGATGGAGGGGAGGAGGGAGGGAGGGTGAGGTGTAGGGATGGAGGGAGGAGGGAGGAGGGAGGGTGAGGTGTAGGGATGGAGGGGAGGAGGGAGGGAGGGTGAGGTGTAGGGATGGAGGGGAGGAGGGAGGGAGTAGTCTGCCTTATCTTTGTTAGACCAGCTGGTGACCTGAAATGTAGGACACTGCTGTTCAATCAAAACCTGAAACCAGATGTTTCTGGAGTAAAGCCAAGACAGGGTTCTTCTCATCCCAAGGAGAAATATTTGAACAATGTGTACAGCTGACAAGAAGACAAGAACACAGCTTCATTTCAAATCAATTCAAAACCTGCTTCTTTGCAACAGGACAAACATGTTTATTTGTATTTCTCTGTCTCAGGGGGGTCAAGCAAAGGAGGGGGGGAGAGAGAAAGAAAGAGAGAAAGAAAGAGAGAAAGAAAGAGAGAAAGAAAGAGAGAAAGATGAGTTGTGGAATACAGAGACAGAGGATGAGAGAAGGAGAGAGATGACCTGGGCCCTGACAGACCTGGGCCCTGACAGACCTGGGCCCTGACAGACCTGGGCCCTGACAGACCTGGGCCCTGACAGACCTGGGCCCTGACAGACCTGGGCCCTGACAGTAAATCTCAGTAAGACCAAAATAATGGTGTTCCAAAAAAGGTCCAGTCACCAGGACCACAAATACAAATTCCATCTAGACACTGTTGCCCTAGAGCACACAAAATACTATACATACCTTGGCCTAAATATCAGCGCCACAGGTAACTTCCACAAAGCTGTGAACGATCTGAGAGACAAGGCAAGAAGGGCATTCTATGCCATCAAAAGGAACATAAATTTCAACATACCAATTAGGATCTGGCTAAAAATACTTGAATCAGTCATAGAGCCCATTGCCCTTTATGGTTGTGAGGTCTGGGGTCTGCTCACCAACCAAGACTTCACAAAATGGGACAAACACCAAATTGAGACCCGCACGCAGAATTCTGCAAAAATATCCTCCGTGTACAACGTAGAACACCAAATAATGCATGCAGAGCAGAATTAGGCCGATACCCACTAATTATCAAAATCCAGAAAAGAGCCGTTAAATTCTACAACCACCTAAAAGGAAGCGATTCCCAAACCTTCCATAACAAAGCCATCCCCTACAGAGAGATGAACCTGGAGAAGAGTCCCCTAAGCAAGCTGGTCCTGGGGCTCTGTTCACGAACACAAACACACTCTACAGAGCCCCAGGACAGCAACACAATTAGACCCAACCAAATCATGAGAAAACAAAAAGATAATTACTTAACACATTGGAAAGAATTAACAAAAAAACAGAGCAAACTAGAATGCTAATTGGCCCTACACAGAGAGTACACAGCGGCAGAATACCTGACCACTGTGACTGACCCAAAATTAAGGAAAGCTTTGACTATGTACAGACTCAGTGATCATAGCCTTGCTATTGAGAAAGGCCGCCGTAGGCAGACATGGCTCTCAAGAGAAGACAGGCTATGTGCTCACTGCCCACAAAATGAGGTGGAAACTGAGCTGCACTTCCTAACCTCCTGCCCAATGTATGACCATATTAGAGAGACATATTTCCCTCAGATTATACAGATCCACAAAGAATTCGAAAACAAATCCAATTTTGATAAACTCCCATATCTACTGGGTGATATTCCACAGTGTGACATCACAGCAGCAAGATGTGTGACCTGTTGCCACGAGAAAGGGGCAACCAGTGAAGAACAAACACCATTGTAAATACAACCCATATTTATGCTTGTTGATTTTATCTTGTGTCCTTTACCATTTGTACATTGTTAAAACACTGTATATATATATAATATGACATTTGTAATGTCTTTGTAATGTCTTTGTTGTTTTGAAACTTCTGTATGTAAATTTTTATTGTTTATTTCACTTTATATATTCACTTTATATATTATCTACCTCACTTGCTTTGGCAATGTTAACTAACACATGTTTCCCATGCCAATAAAGCCCTTGAATTGAATTGAATTGAGATCAAAGTTGTGACGTAAAGAGAGAGAGAGGATGAGAGAAAATGAAAAAGGGGTACATTTTTCAGTTCTCTCTCCAACCCCTCTCCATCTCTCCACCCCTTTCCTTCTCTCTCCACCCCCTTTCCTTCTCTCTCCACCCCCTTTCCTTCTCTCTCCACCCCTCTCCATCTCTCTCCACCCCCTCTCCATCTCTCCACCCCTTTCCTCTCTCTCTCCACCCCCTTTCCTTCTCTCTCCATCTCTCCACCCCTTCCTTCTCTCTCCACCCTCTTTCCTTTCCTTCATCTCTCCACCCCCTTTCCTTCTCTCTCCACCCCCTTTCCTTCTCTCTCCATCTCTCCACCCCCTTTCCTTCTCTCTCCACCCCTTTCCTTCTCTCTCCATCTCTCCACCCCCTTTCCTTCTCTCTCCACCCCCTTTCCTTCTCTCTCCATCTCTCTCCACCCCTTCCTTCTCTCTCCATCTCTCCACCCCTTTCCTTCTCTCTCCATCTCTCCACCCCTTTCCTTCTCTCTCCACCCCCTTTCCTTCTCTCTCCATCTCTCCACCCCTTTCCTTCTCTCTCCACCCCTTTCCTTCTCTCTCCATCTCTCCACCCCTTTCCTTCTCTCTCCTTTCCTTCTCTCTCCATCTCTCTCCACCCCCTCTCCATCTCTCTCCACCCCCCTCTCCATCTCTCCACCCCTTTCCTTCTCTCTCCACCCCTTTCCTTCTCTCTCCATCGCTCTCCACCCCTCTCCATCTCTCTCCACCCCTCTCCATCTTCCACCCCCTTTCCTTCTCTCTCCACCCCCTCTCCATCTCTCTCCATCTCTCTCCACCCCCTCTCCATCTCTCCACCCCCTTTCCATCTCTCTCCACCCCTTTCCTTCTCTCTCCATCTCTCCACCCCCTCTCCATCTCTCCACCCCTTTCCTTCTCTCTCCACCCCTTTCCTTCTCTCTCCATCGCTCTCCACCCCTCTCCATCTCTCTCCACCCCCTCTCCATCTCTCCACCCCTTTCCTTCTCTCTCCACCCCCTCTCCATCTTCCCCCCTTTCTTCTCTCTCCACCCCCTCTCCATCTCTCTCCATCTCTCTCCACCCCCTCTCCATCTCTCCACCCCTTTCCTTCTCTCTCCACCCCCTTTCCTTCTCTCTCCATCTCTCTCCACCCCCTCTCCATCTCTCCACCCCCTCTCCTTCTCTCTCCACACCCTCTCCATCGCTCTCCACCCCCTCCTTCTCTCTCCATCTCTCTCCACCCCCTCTCCATCTCTCTCCACCCCCTCTCCATTTCTCCCCATCTCTCTCCACCTCTCTCCACCCCTCTCCATTTCAATCCATCTCTCTCCACCCCTCCATTTTTTCTCCATCTCTCTCCACCCTCTCCATTTCTCCACCCCTTTCCTTCTCTCTCCACCCCTTTCCTTCTCTGTCCATCTCTCTCCCCCCCCTCTCCATCTCTCCACCCCCTTTCCTTCTCTCTCCACCCCTTTCCTTCTCTCTCCATCGCTCTCCACCCCCTTCCTTCTCTCTCCACCCCTTTCCATCTCTCTCCATCTCTCTTTCCTTCTCTCTCCATCTCTCCACCCCTTCCTTCTCTCTCCATCTCTCTCCACCCCTCTCCATCTCTCTCCACACCCTCTCCATCGCTCTCCACCCCCTCCTTCTCTCTCCATCTCTCTCCACCCCTCTCCATCTCTCTCCACCCCCTCTCTATTTCTCTCCATTTCTCTCCACCCCTCTCCATTTCTCCCCATTTCTCTCCACCCCCTCTCCATCTCTCTCCACCCTCTCCATTTCTCCCCATCTCTCTCCACCTCTCTCCACCCTCTCCATTTCAATCCATCTCTCCACCCCTCTCCATTTTTCTCCATCTCTCTCCACCACCATTTCTCCCCATCTCTCCACCCCTCCATCTCTCTCCACCCCCTCTCCATCTCTCTCCACCCCCTCTCCATCTCTCTCCACCCCCTCTCCATCTCTCTCCACCCCTCTCCATCTCTCTCCACCCCCTCTCCATCTCTCTCCACCCCCTCTCCATTTCTCTCCACCCCTCTCCAATTCTCTCCACCCCTCTCCATCTCTCTCCACCCCTCTCCATTTCTCTCTCAATTCAATTCAAATTGCTTTCCTGATGATGTCACAATGTACATATGTCTGGAAATTAAGTGATTCCTTTACAGACATATTAACCCCCAAGCTACAGACATATTAACCTCAAGCTACAGACATATTAACCCTCAAGCTACAGACATATTAACCCTCAAGCTACAGATATATTAACCCTCAAGCTACAGACATATTAACCCTCAAGCTACAGACATATTAACCCTCAAGCTACAGACATATTAACCCCCAAGCTACAGACATATTAACCCTCAAGCTACAGATATATTAACCCTCAAGCTACAGACATATTAACCCTCAAGCTACAGACATATTAACCCCAAGCTACAGACATATTAACCCCCAAGCTACAGACATATTAACCCTCAAGCTACAGACATATTAACCCTCAAGCTACAGACATATTAACCCTCAAGCTACAGACATATTAACCCTCAAGCTACAGACATATTAACCCTCAAGCTACAGACATATTAACCCTCAAGCTACAGACATATTAACCCCCAAGCTACAGACATATTAACCCTCAAGCTACAGACATATTAACCCTCAAGCTACAGACATATTAACCCTCAAGCTACAGACATATTAACCCTCAAGCTACAGACATATTAACCCTCAAGCTACAGACATATTAACCCTCAAGCTACAGACATATTAACCCTCAAGCTACAGACATATTAACCCTCAAGCTACAGACATATTAACCCTCAAGCTACAGACATATTAACCCCAAGCTACAGACATATTAACCCTCAAGCTACAGACATATTAACCCTCAAGCTACAGACATATTAACCCTCAAGCTACAGACATATTAACCCTCAAGCTACAGACATATTAACCTCAAGCTACAGACATATTAGCCCTCAAGCTACAGACATATTAACCCTCAAGCTACAGACATATTAACCCCCAAGCTACAGATATATTAACCCTCAAGCTACAGACATATTAACCCTCAAGCTACAGACATATTAACCCTCAAGCTACAGACATATTAACCCCAAGCTACAGACATATTAACCCTCAAGCTACAGCCATATTAACCCTCAAGCTACAGACATATTAACCCTCAAGCTACAGACATATTAACCCTCAAACTACAGACATATTTCACATACATCGATTACCAACTGGGGTAATTTTGACCCCAAGAAGAAAGAAAAAGCTACAATCACATTTCTTTCTTATCAAAACATCATTACCCAAGTAATTAATGTTATTTGAAATAGGAAAATGTCCAAAACAGACTGTTATTTTTAAAAAAAAAATAGTTAATTTGCATATTCTGAAAAAACAAAAATATAAAATTGTCCTATATAGAATGTGCCGCTTTCTTCCACATCCGTACTAAAATCCTTTGATTATAAATAACATGTTATTGGTCACATACACATGGTTAGCAGATGTTATTGGTCAAAGGGTTAGCAGATGTTATTGGTCACATGGTTAGCAGATGTTATTGGTCACATGGTCAGCAGATGTTATTGGTCACATGGTTAGCAGATGTTATTGGTCACATGGTTAGCAGATGTTATTGGTCACATACACATGGTTAGCAGATGTTATTGGTCACATGGTTAGCAGATGTTATTGGTCACATGGTTAGCAGATGTTATTGGTCACATGGTTAGCAGATGTTATTGGTCACATGTTTAGCAGATGTTATTGGTCACATACACATGGTTAGCAGATGTTATTGGTCACATGGTTAGCAGATGTTATTGGTCACATGGTTAGCAGATGTTATTGGTCATATGGTTAGCAGATGTTATTGGTCACATACACAGGGTTAGCAGATGTTATTGGTCACATACACATGGTTAGCAGATGTTATTGGTT
Organism: Oncorhynchus keta; assembly: GCF_023373465.1. Classification (NCBI taxonomy): domain Eukaryota; kingdom Metazoa; phylum Chordata; class Actinopteri; order Salmoniformes; family Salmonidae; genus Oncorhynchus; species Oncorhynchus keta. Next base: position 13,009 of record NW_026284067.1, read on the forward strand.
ACATACACATGGTTAGCAGATGTTATTGGTCACATAGACATGGTTAGCAGATGTTATTGGTCACGTACACATGGTTAGCAGATGTTATTGGTCACATACACATGGTTAGCAGATGTTATTGGTCACGTACACATGGTTAGCAGATGTTATTGGTCACATACACAGGGTTAGCAGATGTTAATGGTCACATACACATGTTTAGCAGATGTTATTGGTCACATAGACATGGTTAGCAGATGTTATTGGTCACGTACACATGTTTACATGGTTAGCAGATGTTATTGGTCACGTACACATGTTTAGCAGATGTTATTGGTCACATACACATGGTTAGCAGATGTTATTGGTCACATACACATGGTTAGCAGATGTTATTGGTCACATACACATGGTCAGCAGATGTTATTGGTCACGTACACATGGTTAGCAGATGTTATTGGTCACATGGTTAGCAGATGTTATTGGTCACATACACAGGGTTAGCAGATGTTATTGGTCACATACACATGGTTAGCATATGTTATTGGTCACATACATATGGTTAGCAGATGTTATTGGTCACATACACATGGTTAGCAGATGTTATTGGTCACATACACATGGTTAGCATATGTTATTAGTCACATACACATGGTTAGCAAATTTGATTGGTCACATACACATGGTTAGCAGATGTTATTGGTCACATGCACATGGTTAGAAGATGTTAATGGTCACATACACATGGTTAGCAGATGTTATTGGTCACATACACATGGTTAGCAGATGTTATTGGTCACATACACAGGGTTAGCAGATGTTAATGGTCACAAACACATGGTTAGCATATGTTATTGGTCACATACACATGGTTAGCAGATGTTAATGCGAGTGTAGCGAAATGCTTGTGCTTCTAGTTCCGACAGTGCAGTAATATCTGACAAGCAATCTAACGATTCCCAACAACTACCTAATACACACAAATCTAACAAGCAATCTAACAATTCCCAACAACTACCTAATACACACAAATCTAACAAGCAATCTAACGATTCCCAACAACTACCTAATACACACAAAACTAACAAGCAATCTAACGATTCCCAACAACTACCTAATACACACAAAACTAACAAGCAATCTAACGATTCCCAACAACTACCTAATACACACAAAACTAACAAATCTAAAGGGGTGAATGAGAATATGTAAATATAAATATATGGATGATGGTATAAAATACAGTATATACATATGATATGAATAAGGTAAGATAACATTATTAAAGTGGTATTATTTAAAGTGTCATTGTTTAAAGTGACTAGTGATCCATTTATTAAAGTGGCCAGTCACAATGTGTGCAGCAGCCTCTCTGAGTTTGTGATCGCAATTTAGTAGTCTGATGGCCTTGAGATAGAAACTGTTTTTCAGTCGCTCGGTCACAGCTGTGATGCGCCTGTACTGACCTCGCCTTCTGGATGATAGCAGTGTGAACAGGCAGTGGATTGGGTGGTTGTTGTCCTTGATTATCTTTTTGGCCTTCCTGTGACATCGGGTGCTGTATCGTCGTGGCTAAAAGTTTTGAGAATGACACAAATATTAATTTTCACAAAGTCTTCTGCCTCAGTTTGTATGATGGCAATTTGCATGTACTCCAGAATGTTATGAAGAGTGATCAGATAGATTGCAATTAATTGCAAAGTCCCTCTTTGCCATGCAAATGAACTGAGTCCCCAAAAAACATCTCCACTGAATTCCAGCCCTGCCACAAAAGGACCAGCTGACATCATGTCAGTGATTCTTTCGTTAACACAGGTGTGAGTGTTGACGAGGACAAGGCTGGAGATCACTCTGTCATGCTGATTGAGTTTGAATAACAGGCTGGAAGCTTCAAACGGTGGGTGGTGCTTGGAATCATTGTTCTTCCTCTGTCAACCATGGTTACCAGCAAGGAAACACGTGCCGTCATCATTGCTTTGCACAAAATGGGCAAGGATATTGCTGCCAGTAAGATTGCCCCTAAATCAACCATTTATCGGATCATCAAGAACTTCAAGGAGAGCGGTTCAATTGTTGTGAAGAAGGCTTCAGGGCGCCCAAGAAAATCTGGCAAGCACCAGGACCGTCTCCTAAAGTTGATTCAGCTGCGGGATTGGGGCACCACCAGTACAGAACTTGCTCAGGAATGGCAGCAGGCAGGTGTGAGTGCATCTGCACGCACAGTGAGGCCAAGACTTTTGGAGGATGGCCTGGTGTCAAGAAGGGCAGCAAAGAAGCCACTTCTCACCAGGAAAAACATCAGGGACAGACTGATATTCTGCAAAAGGTACAGAGATAATGGAGCACCTTGCCATAAGGCAAAAGTGATAACTAAGTGGATCGGGAACAAACGTTGATATTTTGGGTCCATGGTCAGTAAACTCCCCAGACCTTAATCCCGTTGAGAACTTGTGGTCAATCCTCAAGAGACGGGTGGACAAACAAAAACCCACAAATTCTGACAAACTCCCAAGCATTGATTATGTAAGAATGGGCTGCCATCAGTCAGGATGTGGCCCAGAAGTTAATTGACAGCATGGATTGCAGAGGTCTTGAAAAAGAAGGGTCAACACTGCAAATATTGACTCTTTGCATCAACTTAATTTAATTGTCAATAAAAAGCCTTTGACACTTATGAAATGCTTGTAATTATACTTCAGTATTCCATAGTAACATCTGACAAAAATATCTAAAGACACTGAAGCAGCAAACGTTGTGGAAATTCATATTTGTGTCATTCTCAAAACTTTTGGCCATGACTGTAGGTGTCATAGAGGGCAGGTAGTGATGCGTTGTGCTGACCGCACCACCCTCTAGAGAGTCTTGCAGTTGAGGGCGGTGCAGTTGCCGTACCAGGCTGTGATACAGCCCGACAGGATGCTCTTGATTGTGCATCTCTAAAAGTTTGTCAGGGTTTTGGGTGACGAGACACATTTTTCCAGCCTCCTGAGGTTGAAGATGCGCTGTTGCACCTTCTTCACCACACTGTCTGTGTGAGTGGACCAGTTCAGTTTGTCTGTGATGTGTACGCAGAGGAACTGACAATGTTCCACCTTCTCCACCACTGTCCCTTCGATGTGGATAGGGGTGCTCCCTCTGCTGTTTCCTGAAGTCCACGATCATCTCCTTTGTTTTGTTGAAGTTGGTGAGAGGTTATTTTCCTGACACCACACTCTGAGTGCCCTCACCTCATCCCTATAGGCCGTCTCGTCGTTGTTGGTAATCAAGCCTACTAATGTTGTGTCGTCTGCAAACTTGATGATTGAGTTTGAGGCGTGTATGACCACGCAGTCGTTGGTGAACAGGGAGTACAGGAAGGGGGCTAAGCACGCACCCTTGTAGGGCCTCCAGCTTGATGATGAGCTTGGAAGGTACTATGGTGTTAAATGCTGGGGTAAACCGTGAAGCACGGGGGTGGCAGCATCATGTTGTGGGGGTGCTTTGCTGCAGGAGGGACTGGTGCACTTCACAAAATTGATGGCATCATGAGGGGGGAAATTATGTGGATTTATTGAAGCAACATCTCAAGACATCAGTCAGAATTTAAAGCTTGGTCATAAATGGGTCTTCCAAATGAACAATGACCCCAAGCATACTTGTGGTAAAATGGCTTAAGGACAACAAAATCAAAGGTATTTGAGTGGCCATCACAAAGCCGTGACCTCAATCTATAGAACATTTGTGGGCAGAGCTGAAAAGAGTGTGCGATGGCTTTGTATGCATCGCAGAGGTTAATAGTAGCAGTGATCGAGTGTATTGTCCTGCGTGTAGTCAATCAATATGCTGATAGAATTTAGGTAGCCTTGTTCTCAAATTTAGCTTTGTTAAAATCCCCAGCTACAATAAATGCAGCCTCAGGATATATGGTTTCCAGTTTACATAGAGTCCAGTGAAGTTCCATGAGGGCCGTCTTGGTGTTCCTGAGGGAGAATGTACACAGCTGTGACTATAACCGACGAGAATTATCTTGGGAGGTAATATGGCCAGCATTTGATTGTAAGGAATTGTAGGTCGGGTGAGAAGAAGGTTGAGTTCCTGTATGTTGTTATGATTACACCATGAGTCGATAATCATGAAGAATACACTCCCGCCCTTCCTCTTCCCAGAGAGGTGTTTATCTCTGATGGTGCTATGCATTGAGAAGCCTGGCGGCTGAACCGATTCCTACAACACATCCTGAGAGAGCCATGTTTCTGTGAAACAGAGAATGTTACAATCTCTGATGTCTCTCTGGATGACAACCCCTTGCTCGGATTTTGTCTACCTTGTTGTCAAGAGAGGACATTGGCGAGTAGTATACCGGGAGCGGTGGGCGATGTGCACATCAACGTAGCCTAACCAGGAGGTCCGTCTGGGTGGTGGTCCATCCATTGTCCAGAGGATCTGATCCATTGTCCTTGGTGGTCCAAACAGAGGGTCTGAACAGAGGATCTGATCCATTGTCCTGGGTGGTGGTCCATACAGAGGATCTGATCTATTGTCCTGGGTGGTGGTCCAGGATCTGACAGAGTGGACAGAGGATCTGATCTATTGTCCTGGGGTGGTCTGAACAGAGGATCTGTCATTGTCCTGGGTGGTGGTCCAAACAGAGGATCTGATCTATTGTCCTGGGTGGTGGTCCAAACAGAGGATCTGATCCATTGTCCTGGGTGGTGGTCCAAACAGAGGATCTGATCTATTGTCCTGGGTGGTGGTCCAAACAGAGGATCTGATCTATTGTCCTGGGTGGTGGTCTGAACAGAGGATCCATTGTCCTGGGTGGTGGTCCAAACAGAGGATCCATTGTCCTGGGTGGTGGTCCATACAGAGGATCTGATCTATTGTCCTGGGTGGTGGTCCATACAGAGGATCTGATCTATTGTCCTGGGTGGTGGTCCATACAGAGGATCTGATCTATTGTCCTGGGTGGAGGAGTGAGGTGGTCTGGTGGAACAGAGGATCTGATCTATTGTCCTGGGTGGTGGTCCAAACAGAGGATCTGATCTATTGTCCTGGGTGGTGGTCTGAACAGAGGATCTGATCCATTGTCCTGGGTGGTGGTCCAACAGAGGATCTGATCTATTGTCCTGGGTGGTGGTCCATACAGAGGATCTGATCCTGTGGTGGTCCATACAGAGGATTGTCCTGGGTGGTGGTCTGAACAGAGGATCTGATCTATTGTCCTGGGTGGTGGTCCATACAGAGGATCTGATCCATTGTCCTGGGTGGTGGTCCATACAGAGGATCTGATCCATTGTCCTGGGTGGTGGTCTGAACAGAGGATCTGATCTATTGTCCTGGGGTGGATCTGATCCATTGTCTGGGTGGTGGTCCATACAGAGGATCTGATCTATTGTCCTGGGTGGTGGTGGTCCATTGTCCTGGGTGGTGGTACAGAGGATCTGATCCTATTGTCCTGGGTGGTGGTCCATACAGAGGATCTGATCTATTGTCCTGGGTGGTGGTCCAAACAGAGGGATCTGATCTATTGTCCTGGGTGGTGGTCCACAGAGGATCTGATCTATTGTCCTGGGTGGTGGTCTGAACAGAGGATCTGATCTATTGTCCTGGGTGGTGGTCCATACAGAGGATCTGATCTATTGTCCTGGGTGGTGGTCCATACAGAGGATCTGATCTATTGTCCTGGGTGGTGGTCCAAACAGAGGATCTGATCTATTGTCCTGGGTCATGGTGGTCTGGGTGAGTGGAACAGAGGATCTGATCTATTGTCCTGGGTGGTGGTCCATACAGAGGATCTGATTGTCTCCATACAGAGGATCTGATCTATTGTCCTGGGTGGTGGTCCATACAGAGGATCTGATCTATTGTCCTGGGTGGTGGTCCAAACAGAGGATCTGATCTATTGTCCTGGGTGGTGGTCCATACAGAGGATCTGATCTATTGTCCTGGGTGGTGGTCCATACAGAGGATCTGATCTATTGTCCTGGGTGGTGGTCCAAACAGAGGATCTGATCTATTGTCCTGGGGTGGTGGTCCTGAACAGAGGATCTGATCTATTGTCCTGGGTGGTGACAGAGGATCTGGTCTGAACAGGAGATCTATTGGATCTGATCTATTGTCCTGGGTGGTGGTCTGAACAGAGGATCTGATCTATTGTCCTGGGTGGTGGTCATGAACAGAGGATCTGATCCATTGTCCTGGGTGGTGGTCCATACAGAGGATCTGATCTATTGTCCTGGGTGGTGGTCCATACAGAGGGATTGTCCTGGGTGGTGGTCCATACAGAGGATCTCATTGTCCTGGGTGGTGGTCCAAACAGAGGATCTGATCTATTGTCCTGGGTGGTGGTCCATACAGAGGATCTGATCCATTGTCCTGGGTGGTGGTCCATACAGAGGATCTGATCCATTGTCCTGGGTGAGGATCTGGTCTGGAACAGAGGATCTGATCTATTGTCCTGGGTGGTGATCTGATCAAACAGAGGATCTGATCTATTGTCCTGGGTGGTGGTCTGAACAGAGGATCTGATCTATTGTCCTGGGTGGTGGTGGTTGAACAGAGGTGGTCCTGGGTGGTGGTCTGAACAGAGGATCTGATCTATTGGTCCTGGGTGGTGGTCCCAGGACTACTCCATACGTAGAATGTAGAGGATCTATTGTCTAAAAGCGCCAGATCTATTGTCCTGGGTGGTGGTCCATACAGAGGATCTGATCTATTGTCTGGTGGTGGTCCAAACAGAGGATCTGATCTATTGTCCTGGGTGGTGGTCCATACAGAGGATCTGATCCACTGTCCTGGGTGGTGGTCCTGATCTATTGTCCTGGGTGGTGGTCCATACAGAGGATCTGATCTAAACAGAGGATCTGATCCATTGTCCTGGGTGGTGGTCTGAACAGAGATCTGATTGTCCTGGGTGGTGGTCCATAGAGGATCTATTGTCCTGGGTGGTGGTCCATACAGAGGGATCTGATCCATTGTCCTGGGTGGTGGTCCATACAGAGGATCTGATCTATTGTCCTGGGTGGTGGTCTGAACAGAGGATCTGATCTATTGTCCTGGGTGGTGGTCCATACAGAGGATCTGATCCATTGTCCTGGGTGGTGGTCATACAGAGGATCTGATCCATTGTCCTGGGTGGTGGTCCATACAGAGGATCTGATCTATTGTCCTGGGTGGTGGTCTGATCTGACATTGTCCTGGGTGGTGGTCCTAAGCAGAGGATCTGATCTATTGTCCTGGGTGGTGGTCCATACAGAGGATCTGATCTATTGTCCTGTGGTGGTCCAAACAGAGGATCTGATCTATTGTCCTGGGTGGTGGTCCATACAGAGGATCTGATCTATTGTCCTGGGTGGTGGTCATGAACAGAGGATCTGATCTAGTAACATACCACTGACAGACTTCCTCTACAGAGGATCTGATCCATTGTCCTGATAGACTGGTCATGAGCAGCTGGTTTAGTCTATTGTCCTGGGTGGTGTCCCAGAGGGATCTGACATTGTCCTTCATACAGAGGATCTGCAGCTGGTTTCAGTATCTAGTATTTATACCTCTAACTAGTATTTATACCACTGACAGAGACTTCATTGTCCTGGGTGGTGTCCACAGAGGGATCTGATCCATTGTCCTGGTTTCAGGATACAGCTCTAACTGGGTGGTGGTACAGGATCTGATCTAATACTACAGCTCTGATAGTATTTATCAAACCACTGATAGACTTCATGAGCAGCTGGTTTCAGTACTACAGCTCTAACTAGTATTTATACCACTGATAGACTTCATGAGCAGCTGGTTTCAGTACTACAGCTCTAACTAGTATTTATACCACTGATAGACTTCATGAGCAGCTGGTTTCAGTACTACAGCTCTAACTAGTATTTATACCACTGACAGACTTCATGAGCAGCTGGTTTCAGTACTACAGCTCTAACTAGTATTTATACCACTCTGAGCAGCTGGTTTCAGTACTACAGCTCTAATTTATACCACTGATAGACTTCATGAGCAGCTGGTTTCAGTACTACAGCTCTAACTAGTATTTATACCACTGATAGACTTCATGAAGCAGCTGGTTTCAGTACTACAGCTCTAACTAGTATTTATACCACTGATAGACTTCATGAGCTGATAGCTGGTTTCAGTACTACAGCTCTAACTAGTATTTATACCACTGATAGACTTCATGAGCAGCTGGTTTCAGTACTACAGGTTTTAGACTTCATGAGCCTGGTTTCAGTACTACAGCTCTAACTAGTATTTATACCACTGATAAGACTTCATGAGCAGCTGGTTTCAGTACTACAGCTCTAACTAGTATTTATACCACTGATAGACTTCATGAGCAGCTGGTTTCAGTACTACAGCTCTAACTAGTATTTATACCACTGATAGACTTCATGAGCAGCTGGTTTCAGTACTACAGCTCTAAGTAGTATTAACTAACTGATAGACTTCATGAGCAGCTGGAGTACTACAGCTCTAACTAGTATTTATACCATGATAGACTTCATAGCAGCTGGTTTCTAAGCTCTAGTATTTATACCACTGATAGACTTCATGAGCAGCTGGTTTCAGTACTACAGCTCTAACTAGTATTTATACCACTGATAGACTTCATGAGCAGCTGGTTTCAGTACTACAGCTCTAACTAGTATTTATACCACTGATAGACTTCATGAGCAGCTGGTTTCAGTACTACAGCTCTAACTAGTATTTATACCACTGATAGACTTCATGAGCAGCTGGTTTCAGTACTACAGCTCTAACTAGTATTTATACCACTGATAGGCTTCAGGAGCAGCTGGTTTCAGTACTACAGCTCTAACTAGTATTTATACCACTGATAGACTTCATGAGCAGCTGGTTTCAGTACTACAGCTCTAACTAGTATTTATACCACTGATAGACTTCATGAGCAGCTGGTTTCAGTACTACAGCTCTAACTAGTATTTATACCACTGATAGACTTCATGAGCAGCTGGTTTCAGTACTACAGCTCTAACTAGTATTTATACCACTGATAAGACTTCATGAGCAGCTGGTTTCAGTACTACAGCTCTAACTAGTATTTATACCACTGATAGACTTCATGAGCAGCTGGTTTCCAGTACTACAGCTCTAACTAGTATTTATACCACTGACAGACTTCATGAGCAGCTGGTTTCAGTACTACAGCTCTAACTAGTATTTATACCACACTTCTGAGCAGCTGGTTTCAGTACTACAGCGCTAACTAGTATTTATTTCATGAGCAGCTGGTTTCAGTACTACAGCTCTAACTAGTATTTATACCACTGATAGACTTCATGAGCAGCTGGTTTCAGTACTACAGCTCTAACTAGTATGTATACCACTGATTTATCAGCTACAGCCTAACTAGTATTTATAGACTTCATGAGCAGCTGGTTTCAGTACTACAGCTCTAACTAGTATTTATACCACTGATAAGACTTCATGAGCAGCTGGTTTCAGTACTACAGCTCTAACTGGTATTTATACCACTGATAGACTTCATGAGCAGCTGGTTTCAGTACTACAGCTCTAACTAGTATTATACCACTGATAGACTTCATGAGCAGCTGGTTTCAGTACTACAGCTCTAACTAGTATTTATACCACTGATAGACTTCATGAGCTGATAGGCTGGTTTCAGTACTACAGCTCTAACTAGTATTATATACTGATAGACTTCATGAGCAGCTGGTTTCAGTACTACAGCTCTAACTAGTATTTATACCACTGATAGACTTCATGAGCAGCTGGTTTCAGTACTACAGCTCTAACTAGTATTTATAGCACTGATAAGACTTCATGAGCAGCTGGTTTCAGTACTACAGCTCTAACTAGTATTTATACCACTGATAGACTTCATGAGCAGCTGGTTTCAGTACTACAGCTCTAACTAGTATTAATAGCTCTAACTGATAGACTTCATGAGCAGCTGGATTCAGTACTACAGCTCTAACTAGTATTTATACCACTAATAGACTTCATGAGCAGCTGGTTTCAGTACTACAGCTCTAACTAGTATTTATACCACTGATAGATAAGAGCTTCAAGTATTTATACCACTGACAGACTTCATGAGCTGTTTTGACTGCAACCTAGCCTATACAGTGGGATCCTAAATGACTGACACCCTTGATAAAGATGAGCAATAATGAATGTATGTAATAAATCATTCAAATACAGTGGTATATTATATGCAAGAAAATTGAGGAAATATTATTTTATACTAATAGTATTGCTCAGAAAAATATTTTGTTTAACAAATAATATTTTTTTATTAAAAAGGTAAGGTTGAAATGATTGACACCCCTAAAGAGTCTAACAAATATAGTAGTCAAACGTTTAGTATTTGGTCCCATATTCTATAGCACGCAATGACTCTCTCTCCCCACCACTGATACTATAATTATTTGACCCTGCTGGTCATCTATGAACATTTGAACATCTTGCCATGTTCTGTTATAATCTCCACCCGGCACAGCCAGAAGAGGACTGGCCACCCCTCAGAGCCTGGTTCCTCTCTACCCAGTACAGCCAGAAGAGGACTGGCCACCCCTCATAGCCTTGTTCCTCTCTACCCAGTACCCAGCCAGAAGAGGACTGGCCACCCCTCAGAGCCTGGTTCCTCTCTACCCAGCACAGCCAGAAGAGGACTGGCCACCCTCAGAGCCTGGTTCCTCTCTACCCAGTACAGCCAGAAGAGGACTGGCCACCCCTCAGAGCCTGGTTCCTCTCTACCCAGTACAGCCAGAAGAGACTGGCCACCCCACATAGCCTGGTTCCTCTCTAGGTTTCTTTCTAGGTTCCTACCTTTCTAGGGTTTTCCTAGCCACC
>NW_026284068.1:5000-10518 GCF_023373465.1 Oncorhynchus keta
CATTTCTAATTGACCCCAAACTTTTGAACGGTAGTGTAAGAGGAGTGTGGATCCTCTCGGGTCTGGTTGGCAGAGCATAATTGTTCCTTCATTAACATGTGAGACCTGGCATCTGGAAGAGAAGGAACACAACACGATGCTCAATCCCCGCCGAGGGGTCAAGATGAACACCTCCTGTATACATGGTTCAAGAGGAGGAGGAGGGGGGTTTAATAAGAATCTGTTTTCTCTATCACCACCAATCATAAGGATTTCTCAGATGTATTTTTAAGCAGAATGAGATAAGTAGACAATTAGTTTACAAAACTACACAAAATCACATAGCAATGAAAGGAGAGAATGTAGAAAGGGTGACTATTTTTAATTGGACTTGTGTGTGGCTCTCCTCTCTGCTCCCCCATCATCAGGTCTCTCCTCTCCTCTCCCCCATCATCAGGTCTCTCCTCTCCTCTCCCCATCATCAGGTCTCTCCTCTCTCTCCTCTCCCTCTCTCCTCTCCTCTCCCTCTCCTCTCCCCAATCATCAGGTCTCTCCTCTCCTCTCCCCCATCATCAGGTCTCTCCTCTCCTCTCCCCCATCATCAGGTCTCTCCTCTCCTCTCCCCCATCATCAGGTCTCTCTCTCTCTCCCATCATCAGGTCTCTCCTCTCCCCCATAATCAGGTCTCTCCTCTCCTCTCCTCTCCCCATCATCAGAGTCTCTCCTCTCCCTCCCCCATCATCAGGTCTCTCCTCTCCTCTCCCCCATCATCAGGTCTCTCCTCTCCCTCCCCCATCATCAGGTCTCTCCTCTCTCCCCATCATCAGGTCTCTCCTCTCCTCTCCCCCATAATCAGGTCTCTCTCTCCCTCCCCCATCATCAGGTCTCTCCTCTCCTCTCCCCCCATCATCAGGTCTCTCCCTCTCCCTCCCCCATCATCAGGTCTCTCCTCTCCTCTCCCCCATCATCAGGTCTCTCCTCTCCCTCCCCATCATCAGGTCTCTCCTCTCCTCTCCCCCATCATCAGGTCTCTCCTCTCCCTCCCCCATCATCAGGTCTCTCCTCTCCTCTCCCCCATCATCAGGTCTCTCCTCTCCCTCCCCCATCATCAGGTCTCTCCTCTCCCTCCCCCATCATCAGGTCTCTCTCCTCTCCCCCATCATCCGGTCTCTCCTCTCCCTCCCCATCATCAGGTCTCTCCTCTCCCTCCCCCATCATCAGGTCTCTCCTCTCCCCCCCCCATCATCAGGTCTCTCCTCTCCTCTCCCCCATCATCAGGTCTCTCCTCTCCCCCATCATCAGGTCTCTCCTCTCCTCTCCCCCATCATCAGGTCTCTCCTCTCCTCTCCCCCATCATCAGGTCTCTCCTCTCCCTCCCCATCATCAGGTCTCTCCTCTCCTCTCCCCCATCATCAGGTCTCTCCTCTCCCTCCCCCATCATCAGGTCTCTCCTCTCCTCTCCCCCATCATCAGGTCTCTCCTCTCCCTCCCCCCATCATCAGGTCTCTCCTCTCCTCTCCCCCATTATCGGGTCTCTCCTCTCCCCCATCATCAGGTCTCTCCTCTCCTCTCCCCCATCATCAGGTCTCTCCTCTCCCCCATCATCAGGTCTCTCCTCTCCTCTCCCCCATCATCAGGTCTCTCCTCTCCTCTCCCCCATCATCAGGTCTCTCCTCTCCTCTCCCCCATCATCAGGTCTCTCCCTCTCCCTCCCCCCATCATCAGGTCTCTCCTCTCCTCTCCCCATCTCAGGTCTCTCCTCTCCCCCCATCATCAGGTCTCTCCTCTCCTCTCCCCCCATCAGGTCTCCTCTCCCCCCAGGTCTCTCCTCTCCCTCTCCCCATCATCAGGTCTCTCTCCTCTCCCCATCATCAGGTCTCTCCTCTCCTCTCCCCATCGTAAGGTTTCTCCTCTCCTCTCCTTACATCATCAGGTCTCTCCTCTCATCTCCCCATCATCAGGTCTCTCCTCTCCTCTCCCCATCATCAGGTCTCTCCTCTCCTCTCCCCATCATCAGGTCTCTCCTCTCCTCTCCCCCATCATCAGGTCTCTCCTCTCCTCTCCCCCATCATCAGGTCTCTCCTCTCCTCTCCCCCATCATCAGGTCTCTCCTCTCCCTCCCCATCATCAGGTCTCTCTCTCTCTCCCCATCATCAGGTCTCTCCTCTCCTCTCCCCCATCATCAGGTCTCTCCTCTCCCTCTCCCCATCATCAGGTCTCTCCTCTCCTCCCCATCATCAGGTCTCTCCTCTCCTCTCCCCCATCATCAGGTCTCTCCTCTCCTCTCCCCCATCATCAGGTCTCTCCTCTCCTCTCCCCCATCATCAGGTCTCTCCTCTCCTCTCCCCCATCATCAGGTTTCTCCTCTCCTCTCGCCCATCATCAGGTCTCTCCTCTCATCTCCCCCATCATCAGGTCTCTCCTCTCCTCTCACCCCATCATCAGGTCTCTCCTCTCCTCTCCCCATCATCAGGTCTCTCCTCTCCTCTCCCCATCATCAGGTCTCTCCTCTCCTCTCCCCCATCATCAGGTCTCTCCTCTCCTCCCCATCATCAGGTCTCTCCTCTCCCCCATCATCAGGTCTCTCCTCTCCTCCCATCATCAGGTCTCCTCCTCTCCCCATCATCAGGTCTCTCCTCTCTCTCCCCATCATCAGGTCTCTCCTCTCCTCTCCCCCATCATCAGGTCTCTCCTCTCCTCTCCCCCATCATCAGGTCTCTCCTCCTCTCCCCATCATCAGGTCTCTCCTCTCCTCTCCCCATCATCAGGTCTCTCCTCTCCTCTCCCCCATCATCAGGTCTCTCTCTCTCCCCACATCAGGCCTCCTCTCTCTCTCCTCTCCGTCATCAGGTCCTCTCTCCTCGCCTGCGCCTCTCTCCTACCTCAGGCATCGCGTCTCTCTCTCTCCCCTCATCATTGTGTTCCTCTCTCTCATCCCCATGGCTGGCCCTCTCTCTCTATCATCAGGCTCCTCTTCCTTCTACCATTTAAGCCAGTCTTCCTCTCTCTACTATCAGTGCCTCCTCTCTCTCTCATCACACTTGGGTTCTCCTCTCTCTCGCCTACTCATCAGGCTCCTCTCTCTTCCTCACCACTGCCTCTCTCCTCTCCCTAGTCATCAGTTCCTCTTCTCTCTGTCACTGTCTTCTCTTCTCTACCCAGGCTCTCCTCTCTCTTCTCTCATTACTTAGGTCTCTCTCTTCCCCAACACTGTGTCTCTCTTCTCTCACATTAGGTCTCTTCCTTCTCTCCCTACTGGCTGTGTTTTCTCCTCTCTTCCCCCATTTGGCTGTAGTTCTCTTTCTGTTCTCAGTTCATTGTTTCTTCTTCTCTCTCTACTTGCTTGCTCTTCTTCTTCCCTACTACTTGTTCCTCCTCTTCTCTCATGTGTCTTCTCTCTCTCTATCATCACAGTTCTCCTCTTTCCTACTTCATTGTGTCTCTCTTCTTCTGGTCATTTGTGGTCTCTCTTCTTCTTTGGTCAACAGTTCCTCTTCTCTCTTATCACTGTCTTCTCTCTCTCTCACTATTTGTAGTCTTCTCTCCTACTAACAGTTCCTCTTCTCTTCTCTATCATTGTATCTTCTCTCCTCATCACTGAAGACTTTTCTTCTCTCATTACTTCAATGTTTTCTCTCTCTCTTAATTATTAAATTCTTCTTCTGTCTATCAAGTCTTCTTCTCTTCCCCTAACAGTTCCTCTCTCTTCTCATCTGGGAATTTACTTGGGTTCTTCCTTCTCTCATTTATTATGTTCCTCTCTCTTCTCTCTGGGTTTCATCAGCCCTCTTCTCTCTCTACTTGCTGTAAGTTCTCTTCCCTTGGTCACTATGTTCTCCCTTCTCTCACTACTTTGGTTCTCTCTCATTTCTATTTTTGTATCTTCTTCTCTTGGTCATTTGTGTTCTCTTCTCTCTGGGTCATTTCTGTGTTCTCTTCTCTGGGTCAGTCAGTTCTCTTCTCTTCTCTATCATACTAGTTCTCTCTTCTCACAGGCTCCTCTTCTCTACTACTGCTCTCCTTCTCACTGTCTTTCATCTCTCATTAATAAAGAGCCACTTTGTTAAACAGGTAGTGAACAGAAAGTGTTTTATTGCAGCACTGCGCACTTTGCCAAGAGGCGAAGTTAGTTACACATATAACATACTCAGTATATATGAGGGTACAAGGTGTCAAGAAGGTGGTGCAGGGCCAAAGTTCTGTATATGCAGTATGCGAGAGAGGCGGAGGTGCGCTATGGTGGTGGCAACAGCAATAGGCAAAATACTTGGGGCACACCAGGCTTTCATTTCTTTCTGATAACTGAGCCTAGACGTGCTCTGTATCATCTGGAGGCGATATTCTTTGAAAAATCTCTGGTCTACTCGACTGTGTTATTGCTCTGCTTATAACTGTTCACTTATTATATTATTCTAATATGTTGGCTGCATTTATGAATATTTGAACATTTTAATATGTCTTTATAATTCTACCTGCAGAGTTAAGAGACTGGCCACCCATATAGTTTGTTTTCTTTCTAGCAACGTACTTTGCATACCTTCATTGCTGCTGTTTAGTTTTAGTTAGAGCCAGCATACTTAGAGAACAAGATAAATATAAGGCAAATATTTGATTGACGGGATTTATTTTATTTGATTATTTAATAACATTGTAAAGAAGGAATGTGTGTGCATGCTGTGTACATGGTGTGGTGGTGAGTAATAGCAAGAATAGGTGTCTTACTATTGTTTCTCTCTACTACTAGGTTCTCTTCTCACTACTGTGAGTTCTCACTTGGGTCTGCCAGGTTCTTCTTGCCTCATCATCAGTTCTCTCTCTGGTCATTGCACTTCCTTTCCTGGTCACCAGGGTGTCCTCTCTCTACCTGGTCACAAGTCTCTCACTTAATACTGAAGGTTCTTCTACCTGTCATTGCTCTCTCTTCTAATTACTATTTAGCTCCTTCTTCTCACTGGCTTAGTTCTCTGTATCAACACTAGGTTCTCTGCTCCATCATTGTTCTCTCTCTCATCATTGTATCCTTCTCATCATTGTGGTCTTCTTCTCTCAATGTCTCTTCTTACTCTACTTGTTTAGGTCTTCTCTCTCTCTATCAATACTGGTCTCTTACTACTGCTGTCATTCCTCTACTATCATTAGGTTCTTTCCTCTCTCTAATGTTGTGTCTTCTCTACTTCCTATCATTTAGTTCTTCTTCTTCTTCTTATCATTGTAATTCCTTCTTTCTCTCATTTCATTGTGGTTCTCTTCTTTACCTACTTGTTTGTGTCTTCTCTACTATTTCAATAGTAATTCTCTTTACTTTGGTCAATAGTTCTTTCTTCTGGCCCAATACTGGTGTCTTCTTCTTCTCTATCATTGTGTTCCTTCTCATTCATCACAGCAATTCTTCCTCACTACTATTTGCACTCTCTCTCTACTTGTCTTCCTCTCTATCTCAGTTCTCTCTCTTCCTCCCTGTCATTTGTGGTCTTCTTCCTCTACTGGCCACAGTTCTTCTTCTCTCAACAATGTCTTTCACCATCAGGTGGTCTCTCCT
>NW_026284069.1:0-7136 GCF_023373465.1 Oncorhynchus keta
AATACAATCAGGGGAAACGAGGCACAGGTGCAAATAATCATGGGATCAAGGGAAACAAAAGGTCAAAAGGCACAATGGGGGCATCTAGTGACCAAAACCGAACAACCCTGGCCAAATCCTGACATGCAGGGTACTGAATTAAAGCTACACTCGTTGTGAATCCAGGCAACAAGTCAGATTTTAAAATGCTTTTCGGCGAAAGCATGAGAAGCTATTATCTGATAGCATGTAACACCCCAAAAGACCGGCAGGGGACGTAAACAAAATAATTAGCATAGTCGGCGCCATACAAAACGCACAAATAAAATATAAAACATTCATTACCTTTGACCATCTTCTTTGTTGGCACTCCTAGATGTCCCATAAACATCACTATTGGGTCTTTTCGATTAAATCGGTCCATATATAGCCTAGATATCGATCTATGAAGACTGTGTGATCAAGGAAAAAAATAGCGTTTTATAACGTAACGTCATTTTTAAAATTAAAAAAGTCGACATAAACTTTCACAAAACACTTCAAATACTTTTGTAATGCAACTTTAGGTATTAGTAAACGCTAATAATCGATCAAATTGATCACGAGGCGATGTATATTCTATAGCTGTACGTCTGGAAATAATGTCTGGGTAAACCTCAGCAAAATATCACGGTCGGAGACCGAAGAAATGCGCTGCCTCGTGTCCGTTTGACCAAGAAACAAATCAAGGCAAATGACAAGACTGTTGACATCGTGTGGAAGCTGTAGGTATTGGTAACCTCGGCCCCATTTAATGTGGATCACATTCAACAATGGGTTCTAGTCGCGCATGGATATATTTTCCCATTTTCAGTGATCAGATTTTCCTGCACTTTTCGATGTTGTTGTTGTTATAGTCACAGCCGTGATTTAACCAGTTTTATAAACGTCTGAGTGTTTTCTATCCACACATACTAATCATATGCATATACTATATTCCTGGCATGAGTAGCAGGGCGCTGAAATGTTGCGCAATTTGAAATAGAATGTTCGAAAAAGTAGGGGGTAGGAGTAACAGGTTAAGAGAGGCAGAGCATCACTTTATTAACAGACAGACTTCTCCCCCTCTTAGAATACTACTGCATCAATATGTTTTGACCATGACAGTTTACAATCTAAGATTACTCCAAGCAGTTTAGTCATCTCAACTTGCTCAATTTCCACATTATTTATTACAAGATTTAGTTTAGGTTTAGGGTTTAGTGAGTGTTATGTTCCAAATACAATGCTTTTAGTTTTAGAAATATTTAGGGGCTAACTTTATTCTTTTTGCCACCCACTCTGAAACTAACTGCAGCTCTTTGTTGAGTGTTGCAGTCATTTCAGTCGCTGTTGTAGCTGAAGTGTATAGTGTTGAGTCATCCGCATACATAGACACTCTGGCTTAACTCAAAGTCAGTGGCTTGTCGTTAGTAAAAAATTTAAAAAGCAAGGGGACTAAACGGCTACCTTGGGGAATTCCTTATTCTAACTGGATTATATTTGAGAGGCTTCCATTAAAGAACACCCTCTCCTCTGTGTTCTGTTAGACAAGTAACTCTTTATCCACATTATAGCAGGGGGTGTAAAGCCATAACACATGTGTTTTTCCAGCAGCAGACTGTGATCGATAATGTCAAAAGCTGCACTGAAATCTAACAAGACAGCCCCCGCAATCATTTTCTCATCAATTTCTTTTAACCAATCATCAGTCATTTGTGTACGTGCTGTGCTTGTTGAGTGTCCTTCACTATAAGCATGCTGAAATTCTGTTGTCAATTTGTTTACTTTGAAATAGCATTGTTTCTGGTCAAACACAATAGTTTCCAGAAGTTTTTTAAGGGTTGGTAGCAGGCTGATTGATCGGCTATTTGAGCCAGTAAAGGGGGATTTACTATTCTTGGGTAGCAAAATAACTTTAGCTTCCCTCCAGGCCTGAGGCACACGCCTCTAGTAGGCTTAAATTGAAGATGTGGCAAATACGAGTGGCAATATCGTCTGCTATTATACTCGTCTGGACCGACGGGGCCTTTGGACTGACGGGCGGCTCTGGCGCCTCTGGACTGACGGGCGGCTCTGTCGCCTCTGGACTGACGGGCGGCTCTGGGGCCTCTGGACTGATGGGCGGCTCTGCGCCTCTGGACTGACGGACGGCTCTGGTGCCTCTGGACTGACAGCGGCTCTGGCAGGTCCGGACAGGAGGCGGCTCTGGCAGCTCCGGACAGGAGGGGTGGCTCTGGCAGTCCGGACTGGAGGGAGAACCTGGAGGGAGGAGACGGAAAGACACCCTGGTGCTTGGGGCTGCCACAGGGCCCACCAGGCTGGGGAGACCTACTGGAGGCCTGGTGCATGGAGGATGGACCGGGCTGTGGGGGGCACTGGAGATCTGGTGCATACCACTCGCACCTCTCCCTTAAGCTCAATGCCCACATTCGCCCGGCATGGGGCGGAGCACAGACATAGGGTGAACTGCACCCTCCCAACGCCCGGAGACACAGTGCGCAGAACCGGCACAGGAGACCCTGGACCGAAAGGCGCACAGGAGGCAAACGCGCTGAGCTGGCACAATCCGTCCTGACTGGATGCCCACTCTCGCATGGCACTTGCGGGGAGCTGGCATATAGCCCTCCGGGCTATGAAGCGCGCTGGCGACACTGTGCACTTCATCGCATAACACGGTGTCTGACCAGTACCACGCTGGTTCCGGTAAGCACGGGGAGTTGGCTTAGGTCTCTCGCCTGACTCCGCTAATCTCCCCTTGTGCGTCCCCCCAAAAATTGGGTCTGCCTCTCGTGCCTGTTGCGCTGCCTTACCTCATATCGCCGCCGCTCAGCTTTAGCTGCCTCCAGTTCTTCTTTGGGGCGGCGATATTCCCCAGCCTGTCTCCAGGGTCCCTTGCCGTCCAATATCTCCTCCCATGTCCATGAGTCCTTCAACCTCTGCTCCCTGTTACCCCGCTGCTTGGTCCGTTTGTGGTGGGTGGTTCTGTCACGGCATTCCTAGGAAGAAGAAGAAGAGGAATCGTCAGACCAAAATGCAGCAGGGTACGTGTTCATCTTTAATATACTGAACTGAACACTAAATACAAAATAACAAAAGAATAGCCAAAACAGTTCTGCAAGGTGCAACCAACACTAAACAGAAAATAACCACCCACAACTAACAGTGGGAAAACAGGCTACCTAAGTATGGTTTCTCAATCAGAGACAACGAAAGACAGCTGTCCCTGAACCATACCCGACCCAAACCTAGAAATACAAAACCTAGACATACAAACATAGAATGCCCACCCACATCACACCATGACCAAACAAAAAAATAGAAAACATACAAAGCAATTTACGGTCAGGGCGTGACAATAGAGACTTTTTTTCTATTGTATTATTGACTGTATGTTTTTTTTCCATGTGTAACACTGTGTTGTTGTTTGTGTTGCACTGCTTTGCTTTATCTTGGCCAGGACGCAGTTGTAAATTAGAACTTGTTCTCAACTAGCCTACCTGGTTAAATAAAGGTGAAATAAAAAAAATTAAAAAATTACACACCACAGACCATCAAATATTCTTTACATCATCAACATCAAATTTGCTGAATCACAACAAAACATATTGTCTGACCTCTTATACACTATATTAAGCCCAGCCTTTGGAACTTTGGTTTTCCTAGATATGGCTATTATATTGTAATCACTACATCCTATGGATTTGGATACTGCTTTTTTAAAGCAAATATCTGCAGCGTTAGTAAAGATTCATGTTGATGATTTAATTCCTGTGCTGTTTGTAACTACCAGGTAGGTTGACTGACAACCTGATCCAGGTTGCAGGCAGCCTGTTATTTACAGTTGAAGTGTTTTCTGAGTGGCAGCTTTACTTGCCAGCAGCATACCACCCTGCATACCACTGCTGGCTTGCTTCTGAAGCTAAGCAGGGTTGGTCCTGGTCAGTTCCTGGATGGGAGACCAGATGCTGCTGGAAGTGGTGTTGGAGG
The DNA here is from genome assembly GCF_023373465.1 of Oncorhynchus keta. Classification (NCBI taxonomy): domain Eukaryota; kingdom Metazoa; phylum Chordata; class Actinopteri; order Salmoniformes; family Salmonidae; genus Oncorhynchus; species Oncorhynchus keta. The sequence goes on from NW_026284069.1 coordinate 3,988, forward strand.
GCCAGTAGGAGGCACTCTATCCTCTGGTCTAAAAAAAACGTCCCAATGCCCCATGGCAGTGATTGGGGACACTGCCCTGTGTAGGGTGCCGTCTTTCGGATGGGACGTTAAATGGGTGTCCTGACTCTGAGGTCATTAAAGATCCCATGGCACTTATCATAAGAGAAGGGGTGTTAACCCCGGTGTCCTGACTAAATTCCCAATCTGGTCCTCAAACCATCACGGTCACCTAATAATCCCCAGTTTACAATTGGCTCATTCATCCCCCTCCCCTGTAACTATTCCCAGGTCGTGGCTACAAATGAGAACGTGTTCTCAGTCAACTTACCTGGTAAATAATGGATAAATAAAAATACTTCTCTGTTCTCACATACCTTATCAAGCATTTCACACATATTATCCAGATACTGACTGTTAGCACTTAGTGGTCCATAGCAGCTTCCCACTAGAATGGGCTTTAGGTGAGGCAGATTAACCTGTAGCCACATTACTTCAACAGTATTTAACCTGTTGCGACGAGCAATCCTGTATCCGGGATCCTATTTATAGTCTCAACCTCATTACCATAACGCAACGTTAACTATTCATGAAAATCTCAAATGAAATGAAATAAATATATTAGCTCTCAAGCTCAGCCTTTTGTTAACAACACTGTCATCTCAGATTTTCAAAATATGCTTTTGAACCATAGCTAAACAAGCATTTGTGTAAGAGTATTGATAGCTAGCATAGCATTAAGCCTAGCATTCAGCATGCAACATTTTCACAAAAACAAGAAAAGCATTCAAATAAAATAATTTTCCTTTGAAGAACTTCAGATGTTTTCAATGAGGAGACTCAGTTAGATAGCAAATGTTCACTTTTTCCAAAAAGATGATTTGTGTAGGAGAAATCGCTCCATTTTGTTCATCACGTTTGGCTACGAAAAAACCCTGTATCCAGGAGTGTAATTATCGCTGCAAGCTCATTAGCATAACGCAACGTTAACTATTCATGAAAATCGCAAATGAAATGAAATGAATATATTAGCTCTCAAGCTTAGCATTTTGTTAACAACACTGTCGTCTCAGATTTTCAAAATATGCTTTTGAACCATAGCTAAACAAGCATTTGTGTAAGAGTATTGATAGCTAGCATACCATTAAGCCTAGCATTCAGCATGCAACATTTTCACAAAAACAAGAAAAGCATTCAAATAAAATCATTTACCTTTGAAGAACTTCAGATGTTTTCAATGAGGAGACTCAGTTAGATAGCAAATGTTCAGTTTTTCCAAAAATATTATTTGTGTAGGACAAATCGCTCCGTTTTTGTTCATCACGTTTGACTGAGAAAAAAAACAGAAAATTAAGTCATTACAACGCATTATTACTCCATAATATCGACAGAAACATGGCAAACGTTTAGAATCAATCCTCAAGGTGTTTTTCACATATCTCTTCGATGATAAATCATTCGTGGCAGTTGACTTTCTCCTCTGAAGAAAATGGAACGCGCATGGACCTGGAGATTACGCAATAATTTCGATGGAGGACACCGGGCGGACACCTAGTAAATGTAGTCTCTTGTGGTCAATCTTCCAATGATATGCCTACAAATGCGTCACAATGCTGCAGATGCCTTGGGGAAACGACAGAAAGTGCAGGCTCATTCCTTTCGCATTCACAGCCATATAAGGAGACATTGGAACACAGGGCATTCAAAATCTGGACCATTTCCTGTATGAAATTTCATCTTGGTTTCGCCTGTAGCATTAGTTCAGGGGCACTCACAGATCATATCTTTGCAGTTTTGGAAACGTCAGAGTTTTTTCTTTCCAAAGCTGTCAATTACATGCATAGTCGAGCATCTTTTCGTGACAAAATATCTTGTTTAAAACGGGAACGTTTTTTATCCAAAAATTAAAAGAGCGCCCCCTATCTCGAAGAAGTTAACATTACATCGTCTTTAAGCTTTACAGGAATGTGGTTCTGAATATAGACCGCAACACCGCCTCTGTTGGAATTTCTGTCTTTTCGGTAGATGTTATAACCATACAGCTACCACTGTATTGTCAAAGGTACTTTCTAAGTGTGTTTCGAGATAGCCAGAATATGAATGCCTCTGTTACAAGCAAATTATTGACTTCTTGGACCTTGTTTCTTAGGGTACATATGTTAATATGGACCATTTTTGCACTTTTCTGGGTTGCTTGATTGTTTTTAATGCTTTATTGGGAAGCTTATCAGAGGTAGACTTACTCATGTTATTTACATTGGAGCTGATCTTCCTACTATTGCACACCGCCTCAGTGCTAACAGTGGAACTCTGATTTATAGGCTCATGATTACTGCTTACAATAGCTGCAGGAAAAACAGATGTATTCGGTGCAATTAGGAGTACATAAATTAAATTACTTATATTAATTTTTGCCAATGCCCCTAACTAAGATCATGTACATTTGATGCCACATTATGACGACTCATTGTCAGAATGGTAGGGATTAACTGAGCTGGTCTTGGATCATTTACCAGTCATTGTTTCAACGCAGCCCTGAAATGTGTGGACAGAGTGACGTGATTGTTTTTACATGTGAAAATGTAATTACATGAACATCCAATACGTGTAAGTGAGACTTTCCCATGTGGAGTTTGATTTTCACATGTTAACTTGCAATTCCACATGTGAATGTGAGATTTTCACATGACAGTTTTCCCGTGAAACTGCATATCACAGATTTGATTCAGCTGAAAGCAAATATTATGGGATTGAGAGAGAGATGTTTGAACCCTTACAGAAAAATTCGTACAATTTAAACTCAACATGTGAAAACAGCTATTAGGAAAATGCTATTTTCACATGTTTTTGTTGTTGTAAGGAGAGCTCGGACATCTCACTATCCTCTCTCTCTCTCAATATTATAATATTAGCATTCAGCCAAATCAAACCTGTGATATTAATTTCTCACATTTAAACGTTCTTGTCGCCTCACCTCTATAACTCACAGGACAATGAATTTCTCTCTCCTCAAAATTATGAACGATATCTAATGTATTTATAATATGTATTTATAATATACATTATTTCAGTCTCAACAGCATGCAAATATGAATATGAATCATCTTTTATATTGTTTATATAAATCACCCATACTACCCACAACCAAAGGG
>NW_026284070.1:0-24648 GCF_023373465.1 Oncorhynchus keta
TCCTATTCCCTCCCCCATCCCTCCCTCCTCTCCTCATCCCTCCCCATTCTCTCCCCCATCCCTCACTCCATCCATCCATCCTCTCCTCATCCCTCCCCATTCTCTCCCCCTCATCCCTCACTCCATCCATCCATCCTCTCCTCATCCCTCCCCATTCTCTCCCCCATCCCTCGCTCCATCCATCCATCCTCTCCTCATCCCTCCCCATTTCCCCCCTCATCCTGACTCCATCACTCTCCTCATCCCTCCCTATTCTCTCCCCCTCATCCCTCACTCCATCCATCCATCCTCTCCTCATCCCTCCCCCTCATCCCTCCTCCATCCATCCATCCTCTCCTCATCCCTCCCTATTTCTCTCCCCCTCATCCCTCCTCCATCCATCCATCCTCTCCTCATCCCTCCCCATTCTCTCCCCCCTCATCCCTCCTCCATCCATCCATCCTCTCCTCATCCCTCCCTATTCTCTCCCCCCTCATCCCTCACTCCATCCTCTCCCCATTCTCCCCCCTCATCCCTCTCCATCCATCCATCCTCTCCTCATCCCTCCTATTCTCTCCCCCTCATCCCTCATTCCATCCATCCATCCTCTCCTCATCCCTCCCTATTCTCTCCCCCCTCATCCCTCACTCCATCCATCCATCCTCTCCTCATCCCTCCCCATTCTCTCCCCCCTCATCCCTCACCCCATCCATCCATCCTCTCCTCATCCCTCCCCATCCCCCCCTCATCCCTGACTCCATCCTCTCCTCATCCCTCCCTATTCTCTCCCCCCTCATCCCTCACTCCATCCATCCATCCTCTCCTCATCCCTCCCCCCTCATCCCTCACTCCATCCATCCATCCTCTCCTCATCCCTCCCTATTCTCTCCCCCCTCATCCCTCACTCCATCCATCCATCCTCTCCTCATCCCTCCCCATTCTCTCCCCCTCATCCCTCCTCCCATCCATCCATCCTCTCCTCATCCCTCCCCATTCCCCCCTCATCCCTGACTCCATCCTCTCCTCATCCCTCCCTATTCTCTCCCCCCTCATCCCTCCTCCATCCATCCATCCTCTCCTCATCCCTCCCCCTCATCCCTCCTCCATCCATCCATCCTCTCCTCATCCCTCCCTATTCTCTCCCCCCTCATCCCTCACTCCATCCATCCATCCTCTCCTCATCCCTCCCCATTCTCTCCCCCCTCATCCCTCACTCCATCCATCCATCCTCTCCTCATCCCTCCCTATTCTCTCCCCCCTCATCCCTCACTCCATCCTCTCCCCCCTCATCCCTCCTCCATCCATCCATCCTCTCCTCATCCCTCCCTATTCTCTCCCCCCTCATCCCTCACTCCATCCATCCATCCTCTCCTCATCCCTCCCTATTCTCTCCCCCCTCATCCCTCACTCTCCATCCATCCATCCTCTCCTCATCCCTCCTATTCTCTCCCCCTCATCCCTCCTCCATCCATCCATCCTCTCCCTCATCCCTCCCTATTCTCTCCCCCCTCATCCCTCACTCCATCCATCCATCCTCTCCTCATCCCTCCCTATTCTCTCCCCCTCATCCCTCACTCCATCCATCCATCCTCTCCTCATCCCTCCCTATTCTCTCCCCCCTCATCCCTCACTCCATCCATCCATCCTCTCCTCATCCCTCCTATTCTCTCCCCCTCATCCCTCACTCCATCCATCCATCCTCTCCTCATCCCTCCCTATTCTCTCCCCCCTCATCCCCTCTCCCATCCATCCATCCTCTCCTCATCCCTCCCTATTCTCTCCCCCTCATCCCTCCTCCATCCATCCATCCTCTCCTCATCCCTCCCTATTCTCTCCCCCCTCATCCCTCACTCCATCCATCCATCCTCTCCTCATCCCTCCCTATTCTCTCCCCCCTCATCCCTCACTCCATCCATCCATCCTCTCCTCATCCCTCCCTATTCTCTCCCCCCTCATCCCTCCCTCCATCCATCCATCCTCTCCTCATCCCTCCCTATTCTCTCCCCCCTCATCCCTCCCTCCATCCATCCATCCTCTCCTCATCCCTCCCTATTCTCTCCCCCCTCATCCCTCACTCCATCCATCCATCCTCTCCTCATCCCTCCCTATTCTCTCCCCCCTCATCCCTCACTCCATCCATCCATCCTCTCCTCATCCCTCCCCCTCCTCCATCCATCCATCCTCTCCTCATCCCTCCCTATTCTCTCCCCCCTCATCCCTCACTCCATCCATCCATCCTCTCCTCATCCCTCCCTATTCTCTCCCCCCTCATCCCTCACTCCATCCATCCATCCTCTCCTCATCCCTCCCTATTCTCTCCATTCTCTCTCTGATGGTGTGAATCATATCCTCCCAATGCACCGTTATCTATTAAATATAGCTCTCCTTCCATCCTCTCATCCCTCCCTTCCCCTCCTCCCCCACCCCGTCATCCCCCCTCCTCTCTCTCTGCTTCATACCCCCCCATCTCTTCCCCACTCCCCTCCTCACTCTCTCATCTCCCTCCCCCTCCCCTCTCTCTCTCATCTCCTCCCCCTCCCCTCTCTCTCATCTCCTCCCCCTCCCCTCCTCTCTCATCTCCTCCCCCTCCCCTCCCTCTCTCTCATCTCCTCCCCCTCCCCTCCTCTCTCTCATCTCCTCCCCTCCCTGTCTCTCTCATCTCCTCCCCCTCTCTCTCATCTCCTCCCCTCCCCTCCTCTCTCTCATCTCCCCCTCCCCTCTCATCTCCTCCCCTCCCCTCCTCTCTCTCATCTCCTCCCCCTCCCTCTCTCATCTCCTCCCCCTCTTTCATCTCATCCCCCTCCCCTCTCTCTCATCTCCTCCCCTCCCCTCCCCTCCTCTCTCATCTCATCCCCCTCCCCTCCTCTCTCATCTCATCCCCCTCCTCCCCCTCTCATCTCCTCCCCCTCCCCTCCCCTCTCTCATCTCTCTCCCCCTCCCCTCCTCTCTCTCTCCCCCCTCCCCTCTCTCATCTCCTCCTCCCTCTCTCATATCCTCCCCTCCCCTCCTCTCTCTCATCTCCTCCCCCTCCCTCTCTCATCCCCCCCCATCTACTCACCCTCCCCTCCTCCCCGTCCCCCTCTCTCATCTCCTCCTCCCTCTCTCATATCCTCCCCCTCCCCTCCTCTCTCTCATCTCCTCCCCCTCCCTCTCTCCCCCCCCATCCTCCCCTCCTCCCTCTCTTTTCCACTTGAGTAGTTTCAGGACAGAGAGGATGAATGCTATTAGAGAGGCATGGCATTATCAGGTCACACCGGCCGGCCGGCTGGCCCCATCTCCATCACAAAGACACACACACAAACACACACACTCTTTAGGAGATCACAGCCCCATGTCCCGACCCCCTTCACCCCATCCAGCTCATCTCTCATGTAAATTGGCTGTAGGTCTCTTTCTCTCTTCTCTTGCTCTGCCGCTCTGTCAACCTCTCTCTCTGTCTCTCTCTCTCTCTCTCTGTCTCTCTCTGTCTCTCTCTCTCTCTCTGTCTCTCTCTCTCTCTGTCTCTCTCTCTCTGTCTCTCTCTCTGTCTCTCTCTCTCCTCTCTGTCTCTCTCTGTCTCTCTCTCTCTCTCTCTCTGTCTCTCTCTGTCCTCTCTCTCTCTCTCCCCTCCTCCCTCTCTCACCCCCCTCTCTCTGAGTAGTTTCAGGACAGAGGATGAATGCTATTAGAGGCATGGCATTATATCTCACACCGTCCTCTCTGTCTCTATCTCTCTCTTCTCTTGCTCTCTCTCTCTCTATATCTCTGTCTCTCTCTCTCTATCTCTCTATACTCTCTCTGGAGATCTCTCATATATATCTCTCTGTCTCTCTCTCTCTCTCTGTGTTTCACCCCTCTCTGTCTCTCTCTCTCTCTCTCTCTCTCTCTCTCTCTCTCTCTCTCTCTCTCTCTCTCTCTCTCTCTCTCTCTCTCTCTCTCTCTCTCTCTCTCTCTCTCTCTCTCTCTCTCTCTCTCTCTCTCTCTCTCTCTCTCTCTCTCTCTCTCTCTCTCTCTCTCTCTCTCTCTCTCTCTCTCTCTCTCTCTCTCTCTCTCTGACCTTGGGTTCCTCTTATCTCCAAACTCTGATTCAGCAGAGAAGAGAAAGAACCAAAGACAGAACTAGAGAATAGAACTGCGATCCCATCCTTTCCCATCAACCGGTGATAACAACAGTCATAGCTTCTGTGTTTGTCTGTCTCAGACCATATTAATTAAGGGGATAATCTCCCACCCCTCACTCTCTCATTCTCGCTCCCCATCTTCAGGGTCTGAAGCTGAGGGGAGATATGGGGGGCTGTGGGGAGATATGGGTGAGGTCTGAGGGGGGCGGACTGAGGGGAAGATATAGGTGAGGGGAGCGTGGGGAGGGCTGAGGGGTAGAGAGGAAGGGCTGAGGGGGAGAGAGGGTGAGGATGAGATATGGGTGAGGCCTGGGGGAGATATGGGTGAGGGCTGAGGGGGAGATGGGTGAGGCTGAGATATGGGTGAGGGCTGAGATATGGGTGAGGTCTGAGAGATGGGTGAGGGGAGATATGGGTGAGGTCTGAGGGGGAGATGGGTGAGGCTGAGGGGAGAGATATGGGTGAGGGCTGAGGAGAGATATGGGTGAGGTCTGAGGGGGAGATATGGATGAGGGCTGAGGGGAGAGATATGGGTGAGGGCTGAGGGAGATATGGGTGAGGGCTGAGGGGAGATATGGGTGAGGGCTGAGGGAGAGATATGGTGAGGGCTGAGGGGAGAGATATGGGTGAGGGCTGAGGGAGAGATATGGATGAGGGCTGAGGGGAGAGATATGGGGTGAGGGCTGAGGGGAGAGATATGGGTGAGGCTGAGGGGAGATATGGGTGAGGGCTGAGGAGAGATATGGGTGAGGGCTGAGGGAGATATGGATGAGGGCTGAGGGGAGAGATATGGTGAGGGCTGAGGGGAGATATGGGTGAGGGCTGAGGGGAGATATGGGTGAGGGCTGAGGAGAGATATGGGTGAGGGCTGAGGGGAGATATGGGTGAGGGCTGAGGGAGAGATATGGTGAGGGCTGAGGGAGAGATATGGATGAGGGCTGGGGGAGATATGGGTGAGGGCTGAGGGAGAGATATGGATGAGGGCTGAGGGGAGAGATATGGGTGAGGGCTGAGGGGAGAGATATGGGTGAGGGCTGAGGGGAGAGATATGGATGAGGGCTGAGGGGGAGATATGGGTGAGGGCTGAGAGGAGATATGGGTGAGGGCTGAGGGAGAGATATGGGTGAGGGCTGAGGAGAGTATGGGTGAGGGCTGAGGGGAGATATGGGTGAGGGCTGAGGGAGAGAGGGTGAGGGCTGGGAGAGATGGGTGAGGGCTGAGGGGAGAGATATGGGTGAGGGCTGAGGGGAGAGAGATGGGTGAGGGCTGAGGGGAGAGATATGGGTGAGGGCTGAGAGGAGATATGGGTGAGGGCTGATCTCAGGCCCCCTGTCCATATAATTCATCCTAGATCTCCATCTCCAGGCCCCCCTGTCCATATAATTCATCCTAGATCCCCATCTCAGGCCCCCTGTCCATATAATTCATCCTAGATCCCCATCTCAGCCCCCTGTCCATATTCATCCTAGATCCCCATCTCAGGCCCCCTGTCCATATAATTCATCCTAGATCCCATCTCAGCCCCCTGTCCCATATAATTCATCCTAGATCCCCATCTCAGCCCCCCTGTCCATATAATTCATCCTAGATCCCCATCTCAGCCCCCCTGTCCATATAATTCATCCTAGATCCCCATCTCAGCCCCCCTGTCCATATAATTCATCCTAGATCCCCATCTCAGCCCCCCTGTCCATATAATTCATCCTAGATCCCCATCTCAGCCCCCTGTCCATATAATTCATCCTAGATCCTCATCTCAGGCCCCCTGTCCATGTAATTCATCCTAGATCCCCATCTCAGCTCCCCCTGTCCATATAATTCATCCTAGATCCCCATCTCAGCCCCCCTGTCCATATAATTCATCCTAGATCCCCATCTCAGCCCCCCTGTCCATATAATTCATCCTAGATCCCCATCTCAGGCCCCCCCCTGTCCATATAATTCATCCTAGATCCTCATCAGCCCCCCCTGTCCATATAATTCATCCTAGGCCCCATCTCAGCCCCCTGTCCATATAATTCATCCTAGATCCCCATCTCAGCCCCCTGTCCATATAATTCATCCTAGATCCCCATCTCAGCCCCCCTGTCCATATAATTCATCCTAGATCCCATCTCAGGCCCCCCTGTTCATATAATTCATCCTAGATCCCCATCTCAGGCCCCCTGTCCATATAATTCATCCTAGATCCCCATCTCAGGCCCCCCTGTCCATATAATTCATCCTAGATCTCCCCATCTCCATATAATTCATCCTAGATCCCATCTCAGCCCCCTGTCCATATAATTCATCCTAGATCCCCATCTCAGGCCCCCCTGTCCATATAATTCATCCTAGATCTCCATCTCAGCCCCCTGTCCATATAATTCATCCTAGATCCCCATCTCAGGCCCCCTGTCCATATAATTCATCCTAGATCCCCATCTCAGGCCCCCTGTCCATATAATTCATCCTAGATACCCATCTCAGCCCCCTGTCCATATAATTCATCCTAGATCCCCATCTCAGCCCCCCTGTCCATATAATTCATCCCCCATCTCAGCCCCCTGTCCATATAATTCATCCTAGATCCCCATCTCAGCCCCCTGTCCATATAATTCATCCTAGATCCCCATCTCAGCTCCCCCTGTCCATATAATTAATCCTAGATCCCCATCTCAGCCCCCCTGTCCATATAATTCATCCTAGATCCCCATCTCAGGCCCCCTGTCCATATAATTCATCCTAGATCCCCATCTCAGCCCCCTGTCCGTATAATTCATCCTAGATCTCCATCTCAGCCCCCCTGTCCATATAATTCATCCTAGATCCCCATCTCAGCCCCCCTGTCCATATAATTCATCCTAGATCCCCATCTCAGCCCCCCTGTCCATATAATTAATCCTAGATCCCCATCTCAGCCCCCCTGTCCATATAATTCATCCTAGATCCCCATCTCAGGCCCCCCTGTCCATATAATTCATCCTAGATCTCCATCTCAGCCCCCTGTCCATATAATTCATCCTAGATCCCATCTCAGGCCCCCCTGTCCATATAATTCATCCTAGATCCCCATCTCAGGCCCCCCTGTCCATATAATTCATCCTAAATCCCCATCTCAGGCCCCCCTGTCCATATAATTCATCCTAGATCCCCATCTCAGCCCCCCTGTCCATATAATTCTCTAGATCCCCATCTCAGCCCCCTGTCCATATAATTCATCCTAGATCCCCATCTCCCCTGTCCATATAATTCATCCTAGATCCCCATCTCAGGCCCCCTGTCCATATAATTAATCCTAGATCCCCATCTCAGGCCCCCTGTCCATATAATTCATCCTAGATCCCCATCTCAGGCCCCCTGTCCATATAATTCATCCTAGATCCCCATCTCAGCCCCCTGTCCGTATAATTCATCCTAGATCTCCATCTCAGCCCCCTGTCCATATAATTCATCCTAGATCCCCATCTCAGCCCCCTGTCCATATAATTCATCCTAGATCCCCCATCTCAGGCCCCCCTGTCCATATAATTCATCCTAGATCCCCATCTCAGGCCCCCCTGTCCATATAATTCATCCTAGATCCCCATCTCAGGCCCCCTGTCCGTATAATTCATCCTAGATCTCCATCTCAGCCCCCCCGTCCATATAATTCAGGCCCCATCTCAGCCCCATCCATATAATTCATCCTAGATCTCCATCTCAGCCCCCTGTCCATATAATTCATCCTAGATCCCCATCTCAGGCCCCCCTGTCCATATAATTCATCCTAGATCCCCCATCTCAGCCCCCCATCCATATAATTCATCCTAGATCTCCATCTCAGCCCCTGTCCATATAATTCATCCTAGATCCCCATCTCAGCCCCCCTGTCCATATAATTCATCCTAGATCCCCATCTCAGGCCCCCTGTCCGTATAATTCATCCTAGATCTCCATCTCAGCCCCCCCGTCCATATAATTCATCCTAGATCCCCATCTCAGCCCCCCATCCATATAATTCATCCTAGATCTCCATCTCAGCCCCCTGTCCATATAATTCATCCTAGATCCCCATCTCAGGCCCCCTGTCCATATAATTCATCCTAGATCCCCATCTCAGGCCCCCCCCGTCCATATAATTCATCCTAGATCCCCATCTCAGCCCCCCATCCATATAATTCATCCTAGATCCCCATCTCAGCCCCCCCGTCCATATAATTCATCCTAGATCCCCATCTCAGCCCCCTGTCCATATAATTCATCCTAGATCCCCATCTCAGCCCCCCTGTCCATATAATTCATCCTAGATCCCCATCTCAGGCCCCCCTGTCCATATAATTTCATCCTAGATCCCCATCTCAGCCCCCCTGTCCATATAATTCATCCTAGATCCCCATCTCAGCCCCCCGTCCATATAATTCATCCTAGATCCTCATCTCAGGCCCCCCGTCCATATAATTCATCCTAGATCCCCATCTCAGGCCCCCCCGTCCATATAATTCATCCTAGATCCCCATCTCAGGCCCCCTGTCCATATAATTCATCCTAGATCTCCATCTCAGGCCCCCCGTCCATATAATTAATCCTAGATCCCCATCTCAGCCCCCCTGTCCATATAATTCATCCTAGATCTCCATCTGGCCCCCGTCCATATAATTAATCCTAGATCCCCATCTCAGCCCCCCCCGTCCATATAATTCATCCTATATCCCCATCTCAGGCCCACCCCCTGTCCATATAATTCATCCTAGATCCCCATCTCAGGCCCCCCCCCTGTCCATATAATTCATCCTAGATCCCCATCTCAGTACTCAAGATACAGTCTGAGGTTTTCATGTTCTTCTTGTAACAAACCAGAGACTGATTGAGACTTTTGGGACAGCAGTATAAAGGGGTATGATTCCCCAACGGTGAAAGGTCCCGTGGGTTCAGTTGGTAGAGCATGATACTTGCAACAGCAGGTTCGTGGGTTCGATTCCCAACGGGAGGACCAGTACGAACAAGTATGAAAAGCAGGTACAGCGCTTTCAGAAGGTATTCACACCCCTTGATTTATTCTACACTTGTCTTTGCCGATGACAAGCATACCCCCATAACATGATGCAGCCACCACCGTGCGTGAACATACGAAGAGTGGGACTCAGTCATGCGTTTGTGTTAGATTTGCCCCAAACATAACTCTTTGTATTCAGGATGTGAGGTTCATTTCTGTAGTTCAGCGTTCCATTGGGCGAAGGAGGAGGTCGGCCATGTCAGATTTCAGACAGAAACACCACGGCGGCCATGTTGGATCCCCATGGGCGGGCCAGACCCAATAAAGGAGTCCACGGAATGTTCAGTCGGTGTGGACACAACCAGCCATCCGTGGCGACACACACCACATACTAAGCTGTACTCTCTTCGGCTTCTTGGTTTGGCTGGAGGCAAAGCCCTGTTAATCCTAAAGCCCACACAAAGCCCACACTGTTATACCCGACACACACACACACACACACACACACACACACACACACACACACACACACACACACACACACACACACACACACACACACACACACACACACACACACACACACACACGGGGGCTGGGTGGTATAGCGTATTTGACTATATGCCGGTATTTGATGAATGGACCGGATTGGGTTTCAACTTGACCTTCTATAAATGGCATTTAAGTCTTCAGTTTCCTCCTCTGTCGTCTACCTGAGTCCCCCCTCTGTCTGCTACCTGAGTCCCCCCTCTGTCAGCTACCTGAGCCCCCCCCTCTGTCTGCTACCTGGGTCCCCCCTCTGTCTGCTACCTGAGTCCCCCCCCTCTGTCTGCTACCTGAGTCCTCACTCTTCCCCCTCCTCATCCCTCTGCTACCTGAGTCCCCCCTCTGTCTGCTACCTGAGTCCTCATCTTCCCCCTCCTCATCCCTCTGCTACCTGAGTCCTCACTCTTCCCCCTCCTCATCCCTCTGCTACCTGAGTCCCCCCCTCTGTCTGCTACCTGAGTCCTCACTCTTCCCCCCTCCTCATCCCTCTGCTACCTGAGTCCTCACTCTTCCTCATCCCTCTGCTACCTGAGCCCCCCTCTGTATGCTACCTGAGTCCTCACTCTTTCCCCTCCTCATCCCTCTGCTACCTGAGTCCTCACTCATCCCTCTGCTACCTGGGTCCCCCCACTCTGTCTGCTACCTGAGTCCTCACTCTTCCCCTCCTCATCCCTCTAATACCTGAGTCCCCCCTCTGTCTGCTACCTGAGTCCTCACTCTTCCCCCTCCTCATCCCTCTGCTACCTGAGTCCCACCCCCTCTGTCTGCTACCTGAGTCCCTCCTCTTCCCCTCCTCATCCCTCTGCTACCTGAGTCCTCACTCTTCCTCATCCCTCTGCCACCTGAGTCCTCACTCTTCCTCATCCCTCTGCTACCTGAGTCATCCCTCTTCCTCATCCCTCTGCTACCTGAGTCCTCACTCTTCCTCATCCCTCTGCTACCTGAGCCCTCACTCTCCCTCCTCTGTCTGCTACCTGAGCCCTTACTCTCCCCCTCTGTCTGCTACCTGAGTCCTCCTCTTCCCCCTCCTCATCCCTCTGCTACCTGAGTCCTCACTCTTCCTCATCCCTCTGCTACCTGAGTCCTCCTCTTCCTCATCCCTCTGCTACCTGAGTCCTCACTCTTCCTCATCCCTCTGCTACCTGAGTCCTCCTCTTCCTCATCCCTCTGCTACCTGAGTCCTCACTCTTCCTCATCCCTCTGCTACCTGAGCCCTCACTCTCCCTCCTCCGCCTGCTACCTGAGTCCTCACTCTTCCTCATCCCTCTGCTACCTGAGTCCTCACTCTTCCTCATCCCTCTGCTACCTGAGTCCTCACTCTTCCTCATCCCTCTGCTACCCGAGCCCTCACTCTCCCTCCTCCGCCTGCTACCTGAGTCCTCACTCTTCCTCATCCCTCTGCTACCCTGAGTCCTCACTCTTCCTCATCCCTCTGCTACCTGAGTCCTCACTCTTCCTCATCCCTCTGCTACCTGAGTCCTCACTCTTCCTCATCCCTCTGCTACCTGAGCCCTCACTCTCCCTCCTCTGTCTGCTACCTGAGTCCCCCCTCCTCTGTCTGCTACCTGAGTCCTCTCTCCCCCTCCTCCTCCGTCTGCTACCCAGGTCCCCCCCTCCTCTGTCTGCTACCTGAGTCCCCCCCTCCTCTGTCTGCTACCTGGGTCCCCCTCCTCTGTCTGCTACCTGGGTCCTCTCTCCCCCCTCCTCCTCCGTCTGCTACCTGAGTCCCCCCTCCTCTGTCTGCTACCTGAGTCCTCTCTCTCCCCCTCCTCTGTCTGCTACCTGAGTCCTCCCCCCTCCTCTGTCTGCTACCTGAGTCCTCTTCCCCCTCCCTCCGTATGCTACCTGAGTCCTCCTCCCCCTCCTCCTCCGTCTGCTACCTGGGTCCCCCTCCTCTGTCTGCTACCTGAGTCCTCTCTCCCCCTCCTCTGTCTGCTACCTGAGTCCTCTCCCCCCCCTCCTCTGTCTGCTACCTGAGTCCCTCTTCCCCCTCCCTCTGTCTGCTACCTGAGTCCTCCTCTTCCCTCCTCCTCTGTCTGCTGCCTGAGTCCTCTCCCCCTCCTCCTCTGTCTGCTACCTGAGTCCTCACTCCCCCTCCTCTGTCTGCTACCTGAGTCCTCACTCCCCCCTCCTCCTCTGTCTGCTACCTGAGTCCTCACTCCCCCCCCTCCTCCGTCTGCTGCCTGGGTCCTCTCTCCCCTCCTCCTCTGTCTGCTACCTGAGTCCTCACTCCCCCCTCCTCCGTCTGCTACCTGAGTCCTCTCTACCCTCCTCCTCTGTCTGCTACCTGAGTCCTCTCTCCCCTCCTCCTCTGTCTGCTACCTGGGTCCTCCTCCCCCTCCTCCGTCTGCTACCTGAGTCCTCTCTCCTCCTCCTCTGTCAGCTACCTGAGTCCTCACTCTCCCCTCCTCCTCTGTCAGCTACCTGAGTCCTCACTCCCCCCTCCTCCTCTGTCTGCTACCTGAGTCCTCACTCCCCCTCCTCCGTCTGCTACCTGAGTCCTCTCTCCTCCTCCTCTGTCTGCTACCTGAGTCCTCCCCCACTCCCCCCCTCCTCCGTCTGCTACCTGAGTCCTCTCTACCCTCCTCCTCTGTCTGCTACCTGAGTCCTCTCCCCCTCCTCCTCTGTCTGCTACCTGAGTCCTCACTCCCCCTCCTCCGTCTGCTACCTGAGTCCTCTCTCCCTCCTCCTCTGTCAGCTACCTGAGCCCTCACTCTCCCTCCTCCGCCTGCTGCCTGAGTCCTCACTCTTCCTCATCCCTCTGCTACCCGAGTCCTCACTCCCCCCTCCTCCGTCTGCTACCTGAGTCCTCTCTCCCCTCCTCCTCTGTCAGCTACCTGAGTCCTCACTCTCCCCTCCTCCTCTGTCAGCTACCAGGTCCTCACTCCCCTCCTCCTCTGTCTGCTACCTGAGTCCTCACTCCCCCTCCTCCGTCTGCTACCTGAGTCCTCTCTACCCTCCTCCCTCTGTCTGCTACCTGAGTCCTCTCTCCCCTCCTCCTCTGTCTGCTACCTGAGTCCTCACTCCCCTCCTCTGTCACTGCAGTCCTCTCTCCCTCCTCCTCTGTCTGCTACCTGAGCCCTCACTCTCCCTCCTCCGCCTGCTACCTGAGTCCTCCTCTTCCTCATCCCTCTGCTACCTGAGTCCTCACTCTTCCTCATCCCTCTGCTGCCTGAGTCCTCACTCTTCCTCATCCCTCTGCTACCCGAGCCCTCACTCTCCCTCCTCCGCCTGCTACCTGAGTCCTCACTCTTCCTCATCCCCTCTGCTACCTGAGTCCCTCACTCTTCCTCCTCCCTCTGCTACCCGAGTCCTCACTCTTCCTCATCCCTCTGCTACCTGAGTCCTCACTCTTCCTCATCCCTCTGCTACCTGAGTCCTCACTCCTTCCTCATCCCTCTGCTACCTGAGCCCTCACTCTCCCTCCCTCCGCCTGCTACCTGAGTCCTCACTCTTCCTCATCCCTCTGCTACCTGAGTCCTCACTCTTCTTCATCCCTCTGCTACCCGAGTCCTCACTCTTCCTCATCCCTCTGCTACCTGAGTCCTCACTCTTCCTCATCCCTCTGCTACCTGAGTCCTCACTCTTCCTCATCCCTCTGCTACCTGAGCCCTCACTTCTCTTCCTTCCTCCGCCTGCTACCTGAGTCCTCACTCTTCCTCATCCCTCTTCTACCTGAGTCTCACTCTTCCTCATCCCTCTGCTACCTGAGTCCTCACTCTTCCTTCATCCCTTTCTGCTACCCGAGCCTCACTCTCCCTCCTCCGCCTGCTACCTGAGTCCTCACTCTTCCTCATCCCTCTGCTACCTGAGTCCTCACTCTTCCTCATCCCTCTGCTACCTGAGCCCTCACTCTCCCTCCTCTGTCTGCTACCTGAGTCCTCACTCTTCCTCATCCCTCTGCTACCTGAGCCCTCACTCTCCCTCCTCCGCCTGCTACCTGAGTCCTCACTCTTCCTCATCCCTCTGCTACCTGAGTCCTCACTCTTCCTCATCCCTCTGCTACCTGAGTCCTCACTCTTCCTCATCCCTCTGCTACCTGAGCCCTCACTCTCCCTCCTCTGTCTGCTACCTGAGCCCTTACTCTCCCCCTCTGTCTGCTACCTGAGTCCTCACTCTTCCCCTCCTCATCCCTCTGCTACCTGAGTCCTCACTCTTCCTCATCCCTCTGCTACCTGAGTCCTCACTCTTCCTCATCCCTCTGCTACCTGAGTCCTCACTCTTCCTCATCCCTCTGCTACCTGAGTCCTCACTCTTCCTCATCCCTCTGCTACCTGAGCCCTCACTCTCCCTCCTCCGCCTGCTACCTGAGTCCTCACTCTTCCTCATCCCTCTGCTACCTGAGTCCTCACTCTTCCTCATCCCTCTGCTACCTGAGTCCTCACTCTTCCTCATCCCTCTGCTGCGAACCCTCACTCTCCCTCCTCCACCTGCTGCACCTGAGTCCTCATCTTCCTCATCCCTCTGCTACCTGAGTCCTCACTCTTCCTCATCCCTCTGCTACCTGAGTCCTCACTCTTCCTCATCCTCTGCTACCTGAGTCCTCACTCACCTCATCCCTCTGCTACCTGAGTCCTCACTCTTCCTCATCCTCTGCTACCTGAGTCCTCACTCTTCCTCATCCTCTGCTACCTGAGCCCTCACTCTCCCTCCTCTGTCTGCTACCTGGTCCCCCCCTCTGTCAGCTACCTGGGTCCTCTCCCCCCTCTGTCTGCTACTTCTGAGTCCCCCCTCCTCTGTCTGCTACCTGAGTCCTCTCTCCCCCTTCCCTTCCGTCTGCTACCCGAGTCCCCCTCCTTCTGTCTGCTACCTGAGTCCCCCCCTCCTCTGTCTGCTACCTGAGTCCCCCTCCCTCTGTCTGCTACCTGAGTCCTCTCTCCCCCTCCTCCTCCGTCTGCTACCTGAGTCCCCCTCCTCTGTCTGCTACCTGAGTCCTCCTCTCCCCCCCTCCTCTGTCTGCTACCTGAGTCCTTCCCCCCCTCTTCTGTCTGCTACCTGAGTCCTCTTCTCCCCTCCTCCGTATGCTACCTGAGTCCTCTCTCCCCTCCTCCGTCTGCTACCTGAGTCCCCCCTCTGTCTGCTACCTGAGTCCCTCTCCCCCCTCCTCTGTCTGCTACCTGAGTCTCTCCCCCCTCCCTCTGTCTGCTACCTGAGTCCTCTTCCCCCTCCTCTGTCTGCTACCTGAGTCCTCACTCTTCCCTCCTCCTCTGTATCTGCTACCTGAGTCTCCCCCCTCCTCCTCTGTCCTGCTACCTAGTCCTCACTCCCCCCTCCTCTGTCTGCTACCTGAGTCCTCACTCCCCTCCTCCCTCTGTCTGCTACCTGAGTCCTCACTCCCCCCCTCCTCCGTCTGCTACCTGAGTCCTCCTCCTCTGTCTGCTACCTGAGTCCTCACTCCCCCCTCCTCCGTCTGCTACCTGAGTCCTCTACCCTCCTCCTCTGTCTGCTACCTGAGTCCCTCTCTCCCCTCCTCCTCTGTCTGCTACCTGAGTCTCACTCCCCCCCTCCTCCGTCTGCTACCTGAGTCCTCTCTCCTCCTCCTCTGTCAGCTACCTGAGTCCTCCTCTCCTCCTCCTCTGTCAGCTACCTGAGTCTCACTCCCCCTCCTCCTCTGTCTGCTACCTGAGTCTCACTCCCCCTCCTCCGTCTCTGCTACCTGAGTCCTTCTCCCCTCCTCCTCTGTCTGCTACCTGAGTCCTCACTCCCCCTCCTCCGTCTGCTACCTGAGTCCTCTCTACCCTCCTCTGTCTGTCTGCTTCTGAGTCCTCTCTCCCCTCCTCTCTGTCAGCTACCTGAGTCCTCTCTCCCTTCCTCCTCTGTCTGCTACCTGAGTCCTCTCTCCCCTCCTCCTCTGTCTCAGCTACCTGAGTCTCCCCTCCCCTCCTCTGTCAGCTACCTGAGTCTCTCTCCCCCCCTCCGTCGTCTGCTACCTGAGTCCTCTCCCCTCCTCCTCTGTCTGCTACCTGAGTCCTCACCTCCGTTTTTTAAATCAACATAATGAAACCGAGTTGAACTTGAATGTTATTTAATCCTCTAATTTGTAGCGATTCAGCATCGCAGATGGGTTTGTTGTGAGGCGTGGGGGGCCTGAGATGGGGCCACACACTGGGGTGTAATTCTCCCCAGACCCCCCTACCACTGGGTGTAATTCTCCCAGGACTTCTACCACTGGGTGTAATTCCCCAGGACCCCTACCACTGGGTGTAATTCTCCCCAGGACCCCTACCACTGGGTGTAATTCTCCCCAGGACCCCCTACCACTGGGTGTAATTCTCCCCAGACCCCTACCACTGGGTGTAATTCTCCCAGGACCCCTACCACTGGGTGTAATTCTCCCCAGACCCCCTACCACTGGGTGTAATTCTCCCCAGGACCCCCTACCACTGGGTGTAATTCTCCCCAGGATTCCCTTCTACCACTGGGTGTAATTCTCCCCAGGACCCCCTACCACTGGGTGTAATTCTCCCCAGGACCCCTACCACTGGGTGTAATTCTCCCCAGGACCCCTACCACTGGGTGTAATTCTCCCCAGGACCCCCCTACCACGGTGTAATTCTCCCCAGGACCCCTACCACTGGGTGTAATTCTCCCCAGGACCCCCTACCACTGGGTGTAATTCTACCCCAGGACCCCCTACCACTGGGTGTAATTCTCCCCAGGACCCCCTACCACTGGGTGTAATTCTCCCCAGGACCCCCTACCACTGGGTGTAATTCTCCCCAGGACCCCCTACCACTGGGTGTAATTCTCCCCAGGACCCCTACCACTGGGTGTAATTCTCCCCAGGACCCCCTACCACAGGGTGTATTCTCCCCAGACCCCCTACCACACACTGGGTGTAATTCTCCCCAGACCCCTACCACACACTGGGTGTAATTCTCCCAGGACCCCTACCACTGGGTGTAATTCTCCCCAGGACCCCTACCACACACTGGGTGTAATTCTCCCCAGAACCCCTACCACTGGGTGCAATTCTCCCCAGGACCCCCTACCACTGGGTGTAATTCTCCCCAGGACCCCCTACCACTGGGTGTAATTCTCCCCAGGACCCCTACCACTGGGTGTAATTCTCCCAGGACCCCCTACCACTGGGTGTAATTCTCCCAGACCCCTACCACTGGGTGTAATTCTCCCAGGACCCCTACCACTGGGGTGTAATTCTCCCCAGGACCCCCTACCACTGGGTGTAATTCTCCCCAGGACCCCCTACCACTGGGTGTAATTCTCCCCAGGACCCCCCTACCACTGGGTGTAATTCTCCCCAGGACCCCTTACCACTGGGTGTAAGGACCCCTACCACTGGGTGTATTTTCCCCAGACCCCCTACCACTGGGTGTAATTCTCCCCAGGACCCCCTACCACTGGGTGTAATTCTCCCCAGGACCCCTACCACTGGGTGTAATTCTCCAGGACCCCTACCACACACTGGGTGTAATTCTCCCAGGACCCCCTACCACTGGGTGTAATTCTCCCCAGGACCCCTACCACTGGGTGTAATTCTTCCCAGACCCCTACCACTGGGTGTAATTCTCCCCAGGACCCCTACCACTGGGTGTAATTCTCCCCAGGTCCCCTACCACACACTGGGTGTAATTCTCCCAGGACCCCTACCACTGGGTGTACTCCCCAGGACCCCCTACCACTGGGTGTAATTCTCCCCAGGACCCCCTACCACTGGGTGTAATTCTCCCCAGGATGGGATGGAGGAGAGGAGAAGAGGAGAGAGAGAGATGGAGAGAGATGGATGGAGGAGAGAGAGAGGGATGGAGGAGAGGGAAGGAGAGAGAGAGGGATGGAGGAGAGAGAAGGGGGTAGAGAGAGAGAGAGAGAGAGAGGGAAGGGGGTAGAGAGAGAGAAAGAGAAGGGGGTAGAGAGAGAGAGGGATGGAGGAGAGGGAAGGAGAGAGAGAGAGGGATGGAGGAGAGAGAAGGAGGAGAGAGAGGAAAGGGGGGTAGAGAGAGAGAAAGAGAAGGGGGATAGAGGGAGAGAGAGAGAGAGAGAAGGGGGATAGAGGAGAGAGAGAGAGAGGAAGGGGGATAGAGGAGAGAGAGAGAGAGAGAAGGGGGATAGAGGAGAGAGAGAGAGAGGGAAGGGGGTAGAGAGAGAGAGAGGGAAGAGAGGAGAGAGAGAGAGGGAGAGGGAAGGGGGTAGAGAGAGAAAGAGAAGGGGGATAGAGGAGAGAATCCCCCAGCCTCTAGGAATGATAATTTGATTCACAGAAGAACTGAGGTGAAATGCCACATCACACACACACACACACACACACACACACACACACACACACACACACACACACACACACACACACACAGAAAGCGGTCTTTCATGGGGGAGCAGTGGTAATCTGGTCACAGCATGCAGAGTGGGAAAATAGGATATAGGATAATCTATTTAAATCAATTTGTAGGTTATTGAATATCTATTGAAACACATTATAGAGACTTTCAGAGAGGTTTCTTGACAGGGTGTGACAGGTTGTAAGGACATGTGGTGGGGGGGGGGGTCTCTGGTCTCTGTCAGGATGTTAAACCCTGTTTCTCTCTCTCTCTCACACACACTGCCCGTCCGAGCAGAGAGAGAGAGAGAGACAGAGAGAGAATTGAATTGAGAGAGACAGAGAGAGAGAGACAGAGACAAAGAGAGAGAGAGAGAGAAAGACAGAGAGAGACAGAGAGAGAATTGAATTGAGAGAGAGAGAGGAAGAGAGAGAGAGAGACAGAGAGAGAGAGAGAGAGAGAGAGAGACAGAGAGAGAATTGAATTGAGAGAGAGAGAGACAGAGGAAGAGAGAGAGGGAGAGAGAGAGAGACAGAGGAAGAGGGAGAGAGACAGAGGTTGAGACGCTCTCTGACGACACAGGGGCGATGTTACCCCACAGTGAAACAAACATCACACCACCACAACGGTCTGTCACCTGCCAGTCACTCTGAAGAGCTCAGAGCTTACTTCTGCTCGTCACTCTGCCAGAGAGAGAGACTTGTTACTGCCACTGTCACTCTGTCACTTGAGTCACTTGAGAGTCACAGAGAGAGAGAGACAGAGTCAAGAGAGAGTCACTTTCTGCCAGTCACTTGAGACAGTCACTTGACTTGCCTACTGTCACTGGAAGTCACTTGTCACTTCTGAGAGAATTGCCTCGTCACTTGAGAGAGGCTCTTTCACTTCTGCTCTTCTACTTGCTCAGAGACACTTCTTGTCCCCTTCACTCTGCTTCACTCTGAGAGTCAAAGCTTCTACTTGCTCACTGAGAATCTGCTACTTGAGAGAGAGACTTGCTCTGCCTTCTACTTGCTGTCACTTCAGAATTGCCTTCACTTCTGCTCTTCACTTGTTTCTGTCTCACCTTCACTTCTGCTACCTTCACTTGCTGGTTACTTGCCTCTGCCCTTGCTCACAGGTCCTGCTACTCTGCCCTGCCGCCCCTGTACTCTGTCCCACAGTGAAACACTTCACCACCACCACAACGGTCTGTCACTTCAGCCTGTCTACTTGTCACTTGCTCTGCTACTTGTCACTTCTGCCCTGCTACTTGCTCACATTACTGCTAACTCTGCTCACTTACTTGTTACTTGTCTGGCTACTTGTCACTTGCTCTGCTACTGCCTAACCCTGCTACTTGCTCCGCTACTCTGTCACTCTGGTCACTTCTGTTACTTGTCTCACTCTGTCACTTGCCCGCTACCTGTCACTCTGCTCTCTACTTGCTAACTGTCACTTGGCTACTTGTCACTTTGTCCTTGTCACTTGTCACTTCTGCCTTTTCTTACTCTGCTGCCCCGCTCACTCTGTCACTTGTCTCACACTTGTCACTTGCCTGTCGCTACTTGTCTTACTTAATCTTCACTCTGTCCTGGCTACTTCAGCCTGCTGTTCTGCACTTGCTCTGTCACTTGCTGTCACTCTGCTACTTGTTACTGCCTCGCTCTGCTACTTCTGTTTACTTGTCACTTGTGTCTCTTGTCACTTGTTCTTGCTCTGCTACTTGTTCTGCTACTTTGTTACTTGCTCTCATACTTGGTTACTGTTACTTGCTAATGCACTTCTGTTACTTGTCTCACTTCTTGGTTACTTGTCTCTGCTTACTTGTTACTTAATCACATTTGTTACTTGTCTGCTACTTGCTCTGTTACTTGTTACTTGTCTGTCTTTGTTGTAACTTGTCTGTCACTCTGCCTTCACTCTGCTTACTTGGTTACTGCTCTTAATACATTTGCTACTTGTCCTGGTTACTTCTGTCTGTTACTTGCTCTCTTCACTTGTCACTTGCTCATGGCTACTTTGCTCCTATGTTACTTTCTAACTGCTACTTGTCTCTGTTGTTACTTGCTCCTACTTGTTACTTTGCTCTGCTACTTGTTACTTGTTCTGCTACTTGTTACTTAGTTACTTGGTCACTCTCACGTCACTCTGCCTCCGTCACTTGTCACTTCTAAGTTACTCTGCCCTGTCACTCTGCCTCTTCACTTCTGCCTTTGCCACTTGTCCTTGCCTACTTGTCTTGTCTGCCACACATTTGCTCTGTCACTTAATTACTTGTCTCACACTTGTCCTTTACTTGCTCTGCCTCACACTTCTGTCACTTCTAACTGCTTACTCTGTCACAGACTTGAGACCCTGCAGTACGCTCTGTCACTTGCCTCACTTGGCGTCATGCTACCTGTCACAGTGAAACAAACATCACCACTAACCGTCAACTCTAACCGTCACTTGCCAGTCATTGCCCAGTCACTCTGTCACTTGCTCACTGTCTTGTTACTTGCTCGCCATTTCGTCCCTTCTGCCTGCACTTGCCAGTCACTTGCCTAACTCTGCTAGTCACTTGTCTCACTGTGGTTACTGTCTTGCTACTTTACTTGCTGCTACTTGCTCCACATTTGTCTCACATTTCTGCTAGTCTGCTTCTGTTTACTGGTTACTTGCCTCATTTGCTACTTGCTTACATTTGCTCTGCTACTTGTCTGCTACTTGCTCACATTTGTTGGTTGTCACTTTGCTTGCTGTCTGCTACATTTGCTCTACTTGCTACTGGGCTACTTCTGTCTGCTCACATTTCTGTCACTTCTGTCTGTTACTTGTCTGGCTACTTGTCTGTCACTTGCTCTTGTCACTCTGCTCCTTCGCTACTTCTGCCTGCGCCACATTGCCTTACTTGCTGGCTACATTGTCTGTCTTTAACTACGCTACTTCTGCTCTGTTACTTGTCTGTTACTTAATCACATTGTCTGCTACTTCTGTTACTTGTTGCCTACATTTGTCTGCTGCTTTCTGCTCATATTTGTTACTGCCTACTTCTGGCTACTTGCTCTACTTGTATATATCTGTTAGTTACTTGCCTGCTACTTGCACGTTACTTGCATCAGCTACTTGCACGCTACTTGCATCTGCTACTCTGCTACTGCCTCATGTACACTTTGTCCTGCTAATTTGCTCTGCTACTTGCTCTGCTACTTCTGCTCACACATTTGTCTGCTACTTGCCTGGGCTACTTGCCTGCAGCTACTTTGCTCACTTGTCTGTCACTTCTCTGTCTTGCCTACTTCTTGCTCATATTTCTGTCTACTTCTGCTTTGTCCGCTACTTCTGCCTGTACTGCTACTTGCCTGTCACTTGTCTCGTTACTTCTGTCTATACTTGCTATTCTGTCTACTTCTGCCTGCTACTTGTAAAATTAGATGTATTACTTGCTCATGCTACTTCTGTTTGCTGATCATACTTGCCTAAACAGACGAGATTTGTTCATACTTAATAAGAATAATCACTTAAAACGATCATACTTGGTATAAAACTAGAGACATTATAATGATCATACTCTATATAAACTAGGACAGAGACATTATAATGATCCATACTCTATATAAACCAGGACAGAGACATTATAATGATCCATACTCTATATAAACCAGGACAGAGAGACATTATAATGATCCATACCTATATAAACCAGGACAGAGACATTATAATGATCCATACCTATATAAAGGACAGAGACATTATAATGATCCAAACTCATATAAACCAGAGACATTATAATGATCCATACTCTATATAAAACCAGAGACATTATAACGATCCATACTCTATAAAACCAGGACAGAGACATTATAATGATCCATACTCTATATAAACCAGGACAGAGACATTATAACGATCCACTCTATATAAACTAGAGCAGAGACATTATATAAAACTATATAAACCAGGTATGAGACATTATAATGATCCAATACCTATATAAACCAGGACAGAGACATTATAATGATCCAAACTCTATATAAACCAGAGACAGAGACATTATAATGATCCATACTCTATATAAACCAGACAGAGACATTATAATGATCCATACTCTATGAGCAAACCAGACAGAGAGATTATAATGATCCATACTCTATATAACAGAGACATTATAAATGACAGAGACATTATAACGATCCATACTTATATAAAACCAGACAGAGACATTATAATGATAAACCATACATTCTATATAAAATTATAGAGACATTATATAAACCAGACAGAGACATTATAATGATCCATACTCTATATAAAACCAGACAGAGACATTATAATGATCCATACTCTATATAAACCAGAGACATTATATAAACCAGGACAGAGACATTATAATGATCTCTATATAAAACCAGGACAGAGACATTATAACGATCCATACTCTAAAACATTATATAAACCAGGACAGAGACATTATAACGATCCATACTCTATATAAAACCAGGACAGAGACATTATAATGATCCATACTTCTATATAAACCAGGACAGAGACATTATAATGATCCATACTCTATACAAACCAGACAGAGACATTATAATGATCCATACTCTATATAAACCAGGACAGAGACATTCTAATGATCCATACTTCTATATAAACCAGGACAGAGACATTATAATGATCCATACTTATATAAACCAGGACAGAGACATTATAATGATCCATACTTATATATAACCAGGACAGACATTATAACGATCCATACTCTATATAAACTTGGGACAGAGACATTATAATGATCCATACCTATAAAACCAGGACAGAGACATTATAACGATCCATACTGGTATATAACCAGACAGAGACATTATAATGATCCATACTCTATATAAAACCAGACAGAGACATTATAACGATCCATACTATATAAACCAGTATTATAAGAGACATTATAATGATCCATACTCTATATAAATTAGTGACAGAGACATTATAATGATCCATACTTATACTCCGTATATATATAAACCTATAGTTCAGACAGAGACATTATAATCCATTGATCCTATATAAACCAGGGACATTATATAAAAACCAGGACAGAGACATTATAACGATCCATACTCTATATAAACAGGACAGAGACATTATAATGATCCATACTCTATATAAACCAGGACAGAGACATTATAACGATCCAGTGATCCATACTATATAAAAACCAGACAGAGACATTATAACGATCCACATACTCTATATAAACCAGGACATTATAATGATTCATATTATATAAAACCAGAGACAGAGACATTATAACGATCCATACTTCTATATAAACCAGGACAGAGAGACATTATAAATGATCCTTATATACTATTATATAAACCAGACAGAGACATTATAATGATCCATATACAAAACCAGGACAGAGACTTTATAACGATTCATACTTATATAAACAGACAGAGACATTATAATGATCCATACCTATATAAACCAGGGACAGAGACATTATAATGATCCATACTCTATATAAACCAGGACAGAGACATTATAATGATCCATACTCTCTATATAAACCAGGACAGAGACATTATAATGATCCATACTTATATAAACTAGTGACAGAGACATATACATTAATGATCCATACTCTATATAACCAGGACAGAGACATTATAATGATCCATACTTCTATAAACCAGGACAGAGACATTATAATGATCCAGGACAGAGACATTATAGATATATACTATATAAACCAGAGACATTATAATGATCCATACTTATAAACCAGGACAGAGACATTATAACGATCCATACCTATATAAAACCAGGACAGAGACATTAGTAACGATCCATACTCTATATAAACCAGGGACATTATATAAACAGGACAGAGACATTATAATGATCCATACTCTATATAAAACCAGGACAGAGACATTATAATAATGAAAATGATCCATACTCTATATAAACCAGAGACATTATAATGATCCATACTCTATAAACTAGGACAGAGACATTATAATGATCCATACTCTATATAAAACCAGGACAGAGACATTACTATAAATGATCCATACCAATATAAACTATGACAGAGACATTATAATGATCCATACTCTATATAAACCAGGACAGAGACACTATAACGATCCATACTTCTATATAAAACCAGACAGAGACATTATAATGATCCATACTCTATATAAACCAGACAGAGACATTATAATGATCCATACTCTATATAAACCAGGACAGAGACATTATAATGATCCATACTCTATATAAACCAGGACAGAGACATTATAACGATCCATACTCTATATAAACCAGGACAGAGACATTATAATGATCCATACTCTATATAAACCAGACAGAGACATTATAATGATCCATACTCTATATAAACCAGGACAGAGACATTATAATGATCCATACTCTATATAAAACCAGGACAGAGACATTATAATGATCCATACTCTATAAAACCAGACAGAGACATTATAATGATCCATACTCTATATAAACCAGACAGAGACATTATAACGATCCATACTCTATATAAACCAGGACAGAGACATTATAATGATCCATACTCTATATAAACCAGACAGAGACATTATAATGATCCATACTCTATATAAACCAGGACAGAGACATTATAACGATCCATACTCTATATAAACCAGACAGAGACATTATAATGATCCATACTCTATATAAACCAGGACAGAGACATTATAATGATCCATACTCTATATAAAACCAGACAGAGACATTATAACGATCCATACTTCTATATAAACCAGACAGAGACATTATA
>NW_026284071.1:0-2500 GCF_023373465.1 Oncorhynchus keta
CCCCACAATATTATCAGACAGGAACCCCCGCAATATTATCAGTCACCCCCACAATATTATCAGACAGGAACCCCCACAATATTATCAGACAGGAACCCCCACAATATTATCAGACAGGAAACCCCACAATATTATCAGACAGGAACCCCCACAATATTATCAGACAGGAACCCCCACAATATTATCAGACAGGAACCCCCACAATATTATCAGACAGGAACCCCCACAATATTATCAGACAGGAACCCCCACAATATTATCAGACAGGAACCCCCACAATATTATCAGACAGGAACCCCCACAATATTATCAGACAGGAACCCCCACAATATTATCAGACAGGAACCCCCACAATATTATCAGACAGGAACCCCCACAATATTATCAGACAGGAACCCCCACAATATTATCAGACAGGAACCCCCACAATATTATCAGACAGGAACCCCCCACAATATTATCAGACAGGAACCCCCATAATATTATCAGACAGGAACCCCCACAATATTATCAGACAGGAACCCCCACAATATTATCAGACAGGAACCCCCACAATATTATCAGACAGGAACCCCCACAATATTATCAAAGACAGGAACCCCCACAATATTATCAGACAGGAACCCCCACAATATTATCAGACAGGAACCCCCCCTTAATATTATCAGACAGGAACCCCCCACAATATTATCAGACAGGAACCCCCCACAATATTATCAGACAGGAACCCCCCACAATATTATCAGACAGGAACCCCCCCAATATTATCAGACAGGAACCCCCACAATATTATCAGACAGGAACCCCCCACAATATTATCAGACAGGAACCCCCCACAATATTATCAGACAGGAACCCCCACAATATTATCAGACACCCCACAATATTATCAGACAGGAACCCCCGCAATATTATCAGACAGGAACCCCCCCGCAATATTATCAGACGAGGAACCCCCACAATATTATCAGTCACCCCACAATATTATCAGTCACCCCCCACAATATTATCAGACAGAACCCCCCTGCAATATTATCAGACAGGAACCCCATAATATTATCAGACAGGAACCCCCACACAATATTATCAGTCACCCCACAATATTATCAGACAGGAACCCTCACAATATTATCAGACAGGAACCCCCACAATATTATCAGACAGAACCCCCACAATATTATCAGACAGGAACCCCACAATATTATCAGACAGGAACCCCCACAATATTATCAGACAGGAACCCCCACAATATTATCAGACAGGAACCCCCAGACAGGAACCCTAATATTATCAGACAGGAACCCCACAATATTAATATATTATCAGACAGGAACCCCCACAATATTATCAGACAGGAACCCCCACAATATTATCAGACAGGAACCCCCACTTAATATTATCAGACAGGAACCCCACAATATTATCAGACAGGAACCCCCCTTAATATTATCAGACAGGAACCCCACAATATTATCAGACAGGAACCCCCATAATATTATCAGACAGGAACCCCCCACAATATTATCAGACAGGAACCCCCCACAATATTATCAGACAGGAACCCCCACAATATTATCAGTCACCCCCACAATATTATCAGACAGGAACCCCCACAGAATATTATCAGACAGGAACCCCCAGTCACCCCAATATTATCAGACAGGAACCCCCACAATATTATCAGACAGAACCCCCCACAATATTATCAGACAGGAACCCCCCGCAATATTATCAGACACCCCCACAATATTATCAGACAGGAACCCCCACAATATTATCAGTCACCCCCACAATATTATCAGACAGGAACCCCCACAATATTATCAGACAGGAACCCCCCGCAATATTATCAGTCACCCCCAGAATATTATCAGACAGGAACCCCCCACAATATTATCAGACAGGCACATCTATCAGACAGGCACATCTATCAGACAGGCACATCTATCAGACAGGCACATCTATCAGACAGGCACATCTATCAGACAGGCACATCATCTATCAGACAGGCACATCTATCAGACAGGCACATCTATCATTATCAGACAGGCACATCTATCAGACAGGCACATCTATCAGACAGGCACATCTATCAGACAGGCACATCTATCAGACAGGCACATCTATCAGACAGGCATCTATCAGACAGGCACATCTATCAGACAGGCACATCTATCAGACAGGCACATCTATCATCTATCAGGCATCTATCAGGCACATCTATCAGACAGGCACATCTATCAGACAGGCACATCTATCATCTATCAGACAGGCACATCTATCAGACAGGCACATCTAGCATCTATCAGAGAGGCACATCTATCAGACAGGCACATCTATCAGACAGGCACATCTATCAGACAGGCACATCTATCAGACAGGCACATCTATCATCTATCAGACAGGCACATCTCCCTGGCTGGCTGGCTGGCCATACCTCCCTCCCTGGCTGGTTGGCTGCCCATACCTCCCTCCCTGGCTGGCTGGCTGCCCATACCTC